>NW_015664459.1:1974115-1976002 GCF_001515625.1 Sinocyclocheilus rhinocerous
AGAATTCTGTGCAGAATTTGAATGATTCTCACTAGATCTCGCAGCAACCTTATCATTGTGTGGCGAATTCAAACGCTCCTCACTGGATATCGCAGCACTGTTGCATCTGTGCAGTAACAGTGTCGCGAAATCAACTTTGGCTACCGAGTAAAGCTGTTCTGAGCTCGGACAAATTTGTTTGCGTCGCGGTGCGAGCTGATAAATGGTCCGCGCTGCTCAGCTGAAACGTAGCGTGGTTTAGTTTCACTTTCGTTTCGTTTGCCGTTTGATGTTTCTTGAATGGAACAGAATGGCAGCGCTTATGAGTTGAACAACGTGGTGGTCGCGCCAGTGCGACCGCTCACAAAAATTAGTTGCACCGGCAGAAAAAATGGTCGCAAAATGCAACCATTTGGTCGCAGTCTGGAGCCCTGAACAGGTATTTATTGGCTGCTGTCTCTTTAAGACCAAATGCACGGACCTAATACTGACACACATCTGGTTTCTTTCTCAGCTGTTTACGTTCACTTGAGACATAACCGACTGTATTTACTAGAATACTTGCCAAAACGGGTATTTTAAAATAACTTTGTATGTATGTGAAAGAGGAATCAATTCGCTGTTCACGCAATGTCTCTCTCTCTCCGCGTGTGCGCGCACCGGGTGTGTGCGGCAGCGGCTGAGTGCACAGAAAACAGCGCGCGAGTTAAAATTGCTTGAACGTGTAAACTGGCAAGACAAAACATGCAAATAATAAACTTTCACTCTATGGTGGTTAAACTTAACAGTTAATCCACGAATCACATGCGTGCCGAACCGTGCAGCCTGATCCGTACGGATCACGGATCATCTACGATCCGTTGCACCCCTACTATTTAGCATGTATATGAAACAATTCTTTAAAAAAAATGCTGCCTATTTTTGTTTTGTAAGGGCCCGGGATGAGTGACTTTTCCACTGCTCCTTGTTGGGACAGGTTTGGTAAGATTGTCATCCTAAACCCTGAGGGCCTTTCTCTCCTTTTTGTTGCTGGGTTGAACTAGGCTTGTAGACGGTGTTGACGGTGATACCGGTGTTAAGCCGCAACATCGGTTACGTCACTTGCCCACCGCGTCACCGACCCCCACCGTCGTATTGATTTTGTATATTAATAAAAATCATTTAGTTCAGTAAAAGAACAGACACTACAATTAAAAACTGAACGCGGCTGCTCAATGCAGCGTGACGACAGTTGCATCACAGATCAGATTTCATTTCTCCAGTGAGGAGAGCTAAACATTTTGTATTTACTTTGTAACAATAGCTGTTCTATCTAAATTGTTTTTGTTGTTTTTTTAATGGGGGCAAAAGAAAATCATGTTTTTTTTTTATTATTTAAAAGCAAATGCAAACATATCGAGATGTATATCGTAAACATTTTGACAATATCGAGATATCATTTTTTTAAATATATCGCCCAGCCCTTTAGAATGAACAAAACAAATAAAAATGCACCATGCTATAGGGCTATAGGGCCTAATATAAAATAACAAATAACTTACATAAAGTTTAAATAGGTATACAAAACTGGAAATACTGGAAATAGACATGTATATAACCAAATAAATAAGAAACGTAGAAAGCTTATTAGCAAAACGAGTAAGAAAGCTTGGAGGCACGGCATACACCTTGATGTCAAATAAAATAAATAAATGACACAAAGTTTAAATAAAGTAAAAATCAGCAAACAATGTGGAACCAATTAAATAAGAAACAAATGTTTAAAAAAAAATTCTAAAATCACCTTAGATAAACGGCAAAAGTCAACAGGCTTATTTAAAAATCCAAAATTAATGCCAAACAGGCGCTTTTGCATTTTGTTTCGAAACTAAATCATCCGCGATCATCTTGTCTGTCTCACCTCACTCT
>NW_015664459.1:1976868-1980957 GCF_001515625.1 Sinocyclocheilus rhinocerous
GAGGAAAAGAGGAGAAATTCAAACGAACTAAAAATGAACAATTGCTTTACTCCGAATTGCCGCTATTTTAAAGTGAAAGTAAAATGGGCACACCGCTTTTACAAGCTATTTAAAAGTGAAGGAAAGCGAGGGAAAGAGGGAATGCCCCGCCCCCGTGGTGATACCGGTATTACCGGTGTTGTCACACGCCGATTAACCGGTGGGAAAATTTCCCCACCGACACAACCCTAGGTTGAACAAGTGAGTCGCAGATTGTTTTGAACCCAAATACTTGTGACTTCCTGGTGCAACAGCACACAAAACCAGTTTGTGTTTACATGGGAGTGTTTTTCAATAGCAGCATGCTGCTGTGCCCATCTGCCGTCTTAACAGCCTTTGGGTGAGCTTCAGATTTGAACGCTCAGTTTCAGCCTGATGCTGCTATTTACGCTGCATTTTACATTTAAGGGAATAGTTCACCCCAAAATTAACTGTTTCACCCTTGAGCATTTTTCCTTTTCCTGTGGAACAAAAAACAGCGATCTAGTAGAATGTCCATGCTGCAGTTTTTAAACCATGTAATTGGGTAGTAACTCAGATTGTCAAGCTCCAAAAATGCCTTAAAAGCACCTCAAGACACAGCATGCCAGGTTTGATGTCACTGACGATGAACAGCGTTTGTCACACTTGTTTGCATTGGCTATTGCTTGCAGTTTCCAATGAGATTTAAGCGTTTTCAGCGAGTACGTTTTTGGACTTTCTCTAGCACAAAGCTATCATATAGGCCTTGCTTCAAAATATTTAATGACTAGGAAAGTAGATATCAGTTGTGTCGTGTCAGAAATCACTGGTCATTTTTCAGAAAGAGAATTTAATGAGTTGTTAAAAGCGAATTCAAATTCTTCCTGTTCCCATCTACTGTGTGCTGATTACAGAAGCTTTTGTAGTGCTGTAGCTGCCATTCTTTTCAGGAGAAGCGGGTTTTTGTCAGCAGGCCCTATAGAGTGTTTGTATACTGCTACCACTGTCGAATGCACTGCCCATAATAGAATCCACGTGTTCTTCCAGTGCCAAACTCCCACATCGCTCTGTAGCTTTTAATAGAAGCACATTTGTCTTCTGTGTGTGAAGCAGAGATTGTTTTCACTGTGCTTGGGCCTTCATTTTAGTTCAGCTGCTTTTGTGGTTTTCAGTGGTAGGTACAAATTATGAGTTGCAAAAGATCCTTTAATGTAGAAATCAGTTGTTTGTGCTGACAATTAAAAAAATGCAATGTATGGTGCACCACAGGACTTAACCCAGTTTGCATGGTTCACTGATAAGGACAGAATAATTATAATTTGGGAGCTTCCCCAGTACTTTCTGTCCATGTCTCTTGTATGGCTTTAATTTCTTGCACTTTTAGTGCACTTTTACCTGACTGTTTGAGTTGCTTGACTAAATTTGAAAGCTGTTTAAAGCAACAATCGTTGCTTCATGATGAATATTTTACATAATGAATTATTCAGTTGTGCGTAGGGGAATATTTTTGTTGGGAAGAGTGGTTTCTCTACAGGGGCTGCCCAGAACTGGTCATGTTCATGTGCTTTCTCTTTCCTCTGCACAGCAGGGTTTAGCTCTGTCATGAAATCTTCCAGCATTTGCACATTAATATAATTTCACGTAGGTCATAGGGTTAGCACTAGGGCTGAAACGATTATTTGAATGACTCGAATACAAAAAATCATTGAGGCAAATTATTTGCCTCGAGGCTTTGTTTAGTCCATGGTACTGTGTAGTGTTCATTTCGTTAACGAAGACTATGATGAAAAATGTTTTGAGCTTTTTTCCCATGACTAAGACGAGACGATAATAAGGTTAATAAACGATAACTATGACTATATCAACATGCAATTTCGTTGACGAAATAAGACGAGACTAAAATGTATAAAAAAAAATTTTTACTTTACCAAAAACCTCTTTTTATTTTCGTCAAAAAAGGAGACAAAATGTTATTGCAGACTGCTGTATACACCTCTACTATGCGAGTTTTCATGTGTGCGGTTGCCAGATATCAAGAGTTCTAATCCCCGCCCGTCTAAAAGTGCTCTTTCCCTTTAAACCTAGCCAAAAAGCCATATGTGTTGACTGTGAAACACAGTAGACTTTAATAATATGCATTTATGGTGTAATTGCTACATTTTCGTGTCAATCCATGTTCATATTTACTGCAAAAAAATGCGCTGTTACTTTAATTAAGCCCTTGCAGCGCAGCAAAAATAGACTCGGTGTGGAAACGATCTCTGCACTGCTGCAGACGCACCGCTCCTGGAACGCACTGCCGGACAGCAACCGTGTGCAGTGTGCCCACTTTATTAATCTGTTAACATGAGCGCTGAAAAAATACGCACCACATTCGCACTGCAAACGGAGTAATGTGAACCTGGCATTACACGTGCGCTGCAAGTGTGCACGAGCGCTGAATGGTTAAACACTGTCAATAATTAAAAAGTAATGCAATTTATAAACTTTAGTGACGATGTGACACTGCTTTGACAGGCGGGAAAATTACGCAGTGTAGTCTTTATCCAGTCATAAAAACAGAATTCACAGTTTAACGCGGAATGTCACGGAATTTGTCAGATTTTGAATGAATTAATCAAAAGTAGGTCATTACACAAATCAAATCACGATATGGACTAGTATCTGTAAATCTTAAGCCGCAAAAGTCGATTTAAATATGAATCCTGTTAACCTCTGTTAATGAATGGCGCAGACGCGCGGTTTCATTTACTACACACATACTGAAGTGCACCTGACACTCAAGGTGATTTCAGCATCTGCCGTCTCACGTAAACACATGAACAACATCTCCAGAACTGCTCTGAGAGTCACTTCATGAGCATTTTAGAGTAAAACTAGCGTCATATCTCATACACAGAACTGTAAAGGTATTCACGGAAACCCGTCAAAATAAAAGTCCGGTTTGATTTGAAGACATTGTGCCTATAACTAACATGTCATTTTTGTTAAACTTTTAATAAATTGATGTGAAAATGTATAAGTTTCATGATTTCAATTAATTAGACATGCTTTTTAATTAATACAATTTAATTTAACTATTAAAAAGGAGTCGAGAAAAAAAAAAAGTTAAAACGGTAAAAAACGGAATTTGGAAAAAAAAATAAAACTGAATTTAGGAAAAAATAAAACAGATTTCATAGGGCCCTAACTATCCCTCAGCCTTGCCGTGCCCCCCAGTTTGGGAACCACTGCTTTATTCTTTTAAATGGATACATTAATCGTGTTTATTATTTATTTTTTTAGCTTCTTTTAAATGGATACATTAATCGTGTTTATTATATATATTTTTTTTATTAAAGTGGAAATCACTTTACTAAATAATGTAAACTTGACTGACTGCTTCACTTCCACTTTAAAGGGATATTTATGTTGTTTATTATTTAATTTTATTTATACTACTCATAATTTGTGCAATTACTTGCCTGTCAGTTGAGTTTGTGGCAAAACATTTTGCAGTGTTTACATGTTGTTTATTACTGCATAAAATTGATTCAAATAGATGTTTAATTTCATAAAGTACAAGTGGATTTCAAAATGCACCTACTTTTTTGCATTTTGTGTTTTTCAGTTGAATAAAAGACTATTTTTCCCTATATATTTCATCATTTGAGGATTTCTTTAAAAAAGTATAACAATCTCGTCTCGTTCTTGTGAACCCAGTCTCGTGTCTCGTCTCGTGGGATAAGTGTCTCGTCACACCCCTACTAATTGTCATACCATTCGAATTTCATATTAAGAAATTATTTTAACCTAAAAAGCAAATTATGCTCCATTGATTTGTGCTTACTGGTGAAAGTGCAATACCTGAAATGCAAAAGTAAATTTCTCAAATGACAACAATCATTACTATTATAATTTTGAGCAAAAATATTTTTATCCGTTTAACCATTATACAGAATGACGAAAATGTGACTAAAGCCCGGTTCACACTGTACGATTTTGGCCACAATTTGGTCGTCTAAGACAAATTTTGAAAATCCTAAAAGATTCCTATAATCCTAGGCTAAAATCTGTAGTCTTTGATCGTTAGTTTGACATGTTCACCGA
>NW_015664459.1:1980998-1981346 GCF_001515625.1 Sinocyclocheilus rhinocerous
TGGCAGTGTCAGAAGATTTGGCGCACAGTCCTGCAGTGTGACTTCTCCTACGACGAACGTCAAACTGTCTTCGTTTTTCAAGACAAGCCATGATCCGAATTAATGCTAGAGATTTCTTCTAACCGCATAAACTCGGGCACTCTCGTCCTCCGCTCATGGAATTCATATAATACATATGATACGCTATGATAAACACCAGTTGCGCTGCTGTTTTCATGTGGGTGTGTAGTGCTGCTTGCACTACTTGCACTATTTACGCCGGTATTGGCGCCATTCATATACTTTTAATTAGGGCTGCACGATAAATCGCATGCGATATTTAATGCGCATCTTGTCAGAAAGCCGGTT
>NW_015664459.1:1981356-1983981 GCF_001515625.1 Sinocyclocheilus rhinocerous
CATTAACTACACAGAGCCGTTGTTCACTGACGAGCTGCGCAAAAAATCGCGCAAATATGAAAGTGGTTTTGCGCAGTTTGCGCAGCAACAACGGCATCGCATGCGATTTACCGTGCAGCCCTACTTTTAATGATAGCCAACATTACCAACATTACAGCAATGCAGCTCGCAGTCACTGAACTTGTATGAGTTGATAAGGTAAAACTCCGGACAAGTTTTCTTGTGCGCACCCGTTTTTAACACATCTTGACTGTCGTACAGTCTGACATTAATGACAACTGAGATCCAACAGTGTGACATGTTCATACAGTCTGACAAGCAACAACTGTAAAGGACTATTAAAAAAAAAAAACGCACAGTGTGCACCTAGCTTAAGTTTCTAAAAATAAAAAGGTCAAAACTATTGAGATTCACTGCTATAACTCATCTGTTTTCCTTTTCAAACATCTTTCTGAACACTTTCTGTTTGCTTGTAATGACTGTCTCTACTGCAGCAACCTTCACTCCAGTTCAGTCTCATACATTGGTCAGACACCAGCTGCATTGCCCTTCCGGCCAGAGGGTGGCGCCACACCAGCTCATCATCCAGCAGAGCTCTACCGCTCAAAGACAGGTCCAGCCCATTGCGCTGCGTGTCATGCCGCAGGACAGCTCTCCTCCACCCCTTGCCCTGCAGTCCCGTACCACTCCCACTACAGCCACCGTCCAATCACAGCACACTGAGTTCCTCTCAGTGCCCAATCATCCCAGCAATCAGTCAGTAGTGGTGTCTACATCCACAGCTCCCCCTGCAGTGCTCCCTGACCCTCCGACGCTTCATCTGGGCCCAGTGCTAGAGCCGGTCTCCCAGTATTCACCTCTGTCCAGCCCCCCTCCTCTCACCATGGCTCTGCCCAGGCTGGTCCAGCCACAGAGACTGTCTCTCCGCTCAGTCCAGACCGTAGCTGTCCAGTCTGACCACATGCTGGTGTCTGAAGAGGAGCTCCCAGTCACTGAAGCAGTAGTTCAGTTGCCTTTTCAGAATCTGCCGCCACCACAGACAGTGGCAGTGGACCTAAAGGTGCAACCTGCCACACAAACAGAAGCTCCCTCGGTTAGTCTTATTCAAAACAGTTGAATTCATAATGCAGCTAAAATGAAACTTCTGTCATCATTTACTCACAATCATTTTTTCTGAAACATTTTCTTTTTACAGTGGAAGAGAAAATTATATTTTTATGTAAGGAGTGTCCAGGCTGTTCTTTTTTTCCATAAAAGAACATTTGAATGTGTCCTGTGGCTTGAATGTGGGAAAGCAAGTTTTTTAAGTGACCAATGAATTTCAGTCTGTTCCTCACACAAAGCTATCATATGGTTACAGAAGTCTCAGAATATATCATATTACATGTATGGATTATATATATTATGTTTATGGTGCTTTTTGGGCTTTTCTTTGAAACTACACTACCGCTCAAAAATAAATTTAGGATCAGTAAGATTTTGTTCTTTAAAGAAATGAATACTTTTATATAGCATTAAATTGATCAAAAGTGTTCCCTGGACCAAAAGTGACAATAAAGACATTTACATTGTTACAAAAGACTTATGTTTGAAATAAATGTTTTTCTTTTGAACTTTCTGTTCATCAAAAAATCTTGTTTTCTGAATTGATAATAATGTTTCTTGAGCACCAAATCAGTAAATTAGAATAATTTCTGAGGATCATGTGACACTGAATACTGGAGTAATGATGCTAAAAATTAATCTTTGCCAACACAGGAATAAATTACATTTTAAATACATTAGGATAGGCCAGTGACTTTAAATTGTAATAATATTTAAAATATTACAATTTGTATGGTATTGTAATTAAATAAATGCCTTGGTGAGCAGAAGAAACTTCTTTCAAAAACATTTAAAAATCTTACCAACCCAAACCTTTGAATAGTTGAATGGAAAATAGCAACTTATTATTCTTCAGAACCAGTAATAATTTTTACACCGTAAATAGTTGAAATAGTTTTTGTCATTTAATAAAAAATGTCCTTTAAAAATAATCAATATTTCGTCATGTCATATTCATTTTATTTAGAGTTTTTTTAGTCATAGTTTTTGACTTTATTGAAATTATCCTTTTAGTCAATATTTTTTCATGTCATTTTCATTCATTTTAGTACATTTTACTCTGATTAAAATGCCATCTGATTTTAGTTGATGAAAATGTCATTCAAACATTTTATATCAGTTTAAACATAACTCTAAAAAAAAAAATGTGAAAAGTTTTTTTTCTTTTTGTATTCTTTATTTAATTATCATCATGATCCACAATTTTCACCCCGTCTTCGCAATCAATGACGCTATCATTTAACACTGTATTCTATTGTGTTCCATGGAAGATAGAAAATCATACAGGTTTGGAAAAACACTGAGGATAAGTAAATGGTGACAGAATATATTTTGTGTGAACTATTCATTTAAATGTATTATTTGTATTAATTTATATGTATCATTATGCTGCTTATGAAATTTGGCAGGCAACACCGCTGTTGAAGGAGAGTGGAAGCATGGATTTGGTGAAGGATGTAGAACATGCATGTCCTCAGAACAGAACCCCCACCCCGCCACCACTGTCCCCACCAGACGAGC
>NW_015664459.1:1985422-1988745 GCF_001515625.1 Sinocyclocheilus rhinocerous
ATAAATCGCATGCGATATTTAATGCGCATCTTGTCAGAAAGCCGGTTCTGTAATCAGCGGTAAATCTCCATCACGTGCGTGCTTTCACATTGAACAGCATTAACTACACAGAGCCGTTGTTCACTGACAAGCTGCGCAAAAAATCGCGCAAATATGAAAGTGGTTTTGCGCAGCTCGTCAGTGAACAACGGCATCGCATGCGATTTACCGTGCAGCCCTACTTTTAATGATAGCCAACATTACAGCCCCGCGTGCAATGCAGCTCGCAGTCACTGAACTTGTATGAGTTGATAAGGTAAAACTCCGGACAAGTTTTCTTGTGCGCACCCGTTTTTAACATGATTCCGATCCGATACCAGCGCAGTTTTTTTTTTTATCAATGTAGAATTTCTAAACTTCTGTGTGTTGACCTGTTCGGCACTCTTTTGTGTGTTAAACACAATCTACTAAATATAGAAAAATTCATTTGAATGAAAAATAACATGAAAAAATATATCATAATCTATGACAAAAATACTATTATGAACTAGGTTAGTGGATAATTTAGCAGTAAAAGTTATTCTAGAAAAATAATGAGTGCACAATTTTATAAAATCTAAACATTTAGTGAAATAACATTATTTAGTGGGGAACAAACATGTAAATGTATTTATTTATAATTAAATATAAACTATAAAATTAAAAGACATTTCTTTTAAATGTATAGCACAGTAATGAAGGCAGCAACATATGATAGATAGAGGAGTCCTATCTAGGGCTGCACGATATATCGTTTCAGCATCGATATCGCGAGCGACGATATTGCGATGTGCGCATCCGCGATAGTCACATCGCAGGGTGTGCGATGTTTAGTATACTGATCGAGCGCTTTGGGCCCTGTCCCAAATGGCACCCTAAACCCTTGCGGTCTTCCTCTGAGTCTGCACTTTCGTGACGTAATGCCGCTTTGACTGTCGGGTAGAAGTCTGCTGCGGAACTCGCCCCAGTATCAAGGGCTCATAACGGCCGCAAAGGGGGCGCTCGCGAGCACCCTTCTGAGCGCTATAAATGACGATTGGTACACCCTACGGTCTTGTGGACTTAACGGACATGCGCACGAGGCGGCCATTGTAAGTCCGTAAGACCGCAAGTGCACATGAAAGTGTTCCATTTTGAACAGGGCCTTGGAAAGAAATGGCACGACTGGCGTTTTCCCACGCGTTTTAGGCGCGACATGTGAACGGCCCCAAAATCTGTCTACACTGGACGCGACAAAGCGACCGTTGCCCATCATTTGAACTTTGTGTCAGTACGTCATAAAGAGAACGCGCCATCAGTTTACTGTCGGGATTTGTCGTGCCGTGCCGCATCCAGTGTAGACAGACAGCATCACTGATTATAATAGGTTCATTGTATTTTGTCGCGTCGCGCCACTCCGCTCGCGTCCGGTGTAGACGCGGTGAGAGCCACGCAGATGCACGTGAACACTAATTTCTGTTCACTTCTGCGTTTATTTGTGCCTGAAATACTGTGCTCTGCAAGTATCCTTGTAAACACAGTTGCTTATGGCTTAGGTGAGAAATACTGTGCTCTGCAAGTATCCTTGTAAACGCAGTTGCTGATGGCTTAGGTGAAGGCGAACAATTGAGAAAGAAAATGGATGTGTAACAGTATATTGGTTTACAGCAGTTTAATGTTCCTGAGGCTTTCTGTGTTATGAATGTTAATCAAACAATAAAACACAAAGAAAAATCACTTTTGTAGCTTTAACACAGATTTATTAGATTTAATTTATACAGTGAAGACTATGCAGTGTTATTTTACATTTGATTATTCAATTTCTGTACCTGAATATTGTTAGACTAACCTGAAAAATATAGGCTAAAGCACTGCTTATTTCATTTGTATCTTTGTTCTATGTATCTATGCTTGTAATTTGTTTATTTCCTATGCTGATTTACTCGCCTACAAAAGCACCCCAATCATTGATTATTTTTTTTCCCCAAATAAACTATTCAAGTCATGTGGTGATTTTTTTTTTTTCATATCGCAATATATATCGCAGAAAAATAAAGTATCGCAATGTGAGTTTTTTCCAATATCGTGCAGCCCTAACAGACACATATATTAGCGGAACCCTGTTTGTTTTAAACAATTGAGAAAGAAAATGGATGTGTAACAGTATATTGGTTTACAGCAGTTTAATGTTCCTGAGGCTTTCTGTGTTATGAATGTTAATCAAACAATAAAACACAAAGAAAAATCACTTTTGTAGCTTTAACAGATTTATTAGATTTAATTTATACAGTGAAGACTATGCAGTGTTATTTTACATTTGATTATTCAATTTCTGTACCTGAATATTGTTAGACTAACCTGAAAAATATAGGCTAAAGCACTGCTTATTTCATTTGTATCTTTGTTCTATGTATCTATGCTTGTAATTTGTTTATTTCCTATGCTGATTTACTCGCCTACAAAAGCACCCCAATCATTGATTATTTTTTCCCCCTAAATAAACTATTTAAGTTATGTGGTGATTTTTTTTTTCATATCGCAATATATATCGCAGAAAAATAAAATATCGCAATGTGAGTTTTTTCCAATATCGTGCAGCCCTAGTCCTATCTATCATATGTTGCTGCCTCCATTACTGTGCTATACATTAGATTATTTATAGCCTTTCTTTTTCTGTCATATCATAGGACAGAACAAGAAACGCTATAAATAATCTTTCATTGCACAAAAGTATTATAATACGAAAAGCTCCAATACAGAGCGGCACAAGGCGCTTATGCGTATCCCGTGCGCAGAATGAAGCGCTTGAAGCAACACGGAGTCACAGCGCGCAGCTCTGCATAGAGAAGTTCAAAGCACAAAGGAAAGAGATATTGATGCGTAGTGTATTATATCTGTGCGATAGTTTATTGAGCCTTTTCTTTTAACAGTTTTAAATTTCAGTTACTGTGCGCTCTTGAAGAGAGTTTCATTGTTTTGACTGTCGTAACCGAACGTGACCCGCAGTTTGAATGCTGAATGTAGGATGACTGACAGCTGCAGCGGAGAGAAGCGTTTACGTGAACTTGAATTTAACGACTTAAATATTAATCTGTACCTCACATTAAAGGGTTAGGTTAGTTCACCCAAAAATGAAAATTAGCCCATAAATTATTCCGTTTTTTTTTTTTTCTGGATTTTGTTGCTCCGTCTTTCAACAAAAGCTTTTTGGCGAATCCGGCAGGCACTGTACTCCTTCATGTTGTGGAAGCTGTCCTCAGTAAAATGCGCAGCACACAATAGCAAATTGGGGTTATAATGCTCAGGGACAGAGTTAAAAAATAAAT
>NW_015664459.1:1988996-1989894 GCF_001515625.1 Sinocyclocheilus rhinocerous
AAAAACGAAATATCTCCCTTTGGAGTGGACTTTGAGATGTGTAACTTTCTAGATCTTTTTTATGCCCAAACATACACACTACACACTGACTAAAATTAAAAAAGTGAAAAAGCATAATAGGACCCCTTTAAATTATCGTCATTGATATCGTTATCGCAATAAATATCAGAAATTATTGTGATATATTTTAAAGCCCATATCGCCCATCCCTAGCCCTATGAAGTGTTTTATTTTTTCCAACCTTATGTTTTATTGTTAATTCTGTTTTAGCATGTCTAATTATTTGAAAGCATAAAAACAAGTTTCATTTATTCTTACAATAGCCTTATGATTTTCTGCTCAGAAATTCTTTGTTGTGTATTTTCATTTTTAAGGCATAAAACATTCATTTAATCTATCTTTTAAGTAATGAAAATTAAACAAATTTAAACGAGCGAGCTGTTCGTTGTAGTTATTGAAAAGGGATTTTTTAAAAACGAAATATCTCCCTTTGGAGTGGACTTTGAGATGTGTAACTTTCTAGATCTTTTTTATGCCCAAACATACACACTACACACTGACTAAAATTAAAAAAGTGAAAAAGCATAATAGGACCCCTTTAAATTATCGTCATTGATATCGTTATCGCAATAAATATCAGAAATTATTGTGATATATTTTAAAGCCCATATCGCCCATCCCTAGCCCTATGAAGTGTTTTATTTTTTCCAACCTTATGTTTTATTGTTAATTCTGTTTTAGCATGTCTAATTATTTGAAAGCATAAAAACAAGTTTCATTTATTCTTACAATAGCCTTATGATTTTCTGCTCAGAAATTCTTTGTTGTGTATTTTCATTTTTAAGGCATAAAACATTCATTTAATCTATCTTTTAAGTAATGAAAATTAAACAAATTT
>NW_015664459.1:1990484-1990833 GCF_001515625.1 Sinocyclocheilus rhinocerous
CTGCTCCATGTGAAAGCCCGCACGTGATGGAGATTTACCGCTGATTACAGAAGTGGCTTTACTGACAAGATGCGCATTAAATATCGCATGCGATTTATCGTGCAGCCCTAGTATAGACCTGTTCTATCGGAAAGGTAACTTTAAATGACTTCTGTTGGGATCTGGCGCTATAGAGAAAATATAAATAAATAAAATTAACTTGACCTTCAGGGGGGGCGGGCCCCTAATATAATGGCAGGGGAAACACTGCAGCTGTTCCCTCACCACAGTGCAACAGTGAAAAGGTACCCTTTTCAAACAGTGTCGCGTTCCGAACGTTGTTTAAGCGACATACACCGGTATTGCGGTA
>NW_015664459.1:1991108-1991716 GCF_001515625.1 Sinocyclocheilus rhinocerous
TTTTTTTTATTGGTCTTATGGAGTATTCTAATTTGTTGAGATAGTGAGTTGGTGGGTTTTTGTTAAATGTGAGCCAAAATCATCACAATTAAAAGAACCAAAGACTTAAACTACTTCAGTCTGTGTGCATTGAATTTATTTAATACACGAGTTTCACAATTTGAGTTGAATTACTGAAATAAATGAACTTTTCCACGACATTCTAATTTATTGAGATGCACCTGTATGAATATGATTGTGTGAGATTTAAATGAGAGCTCGCAGCTCTAAAAGCACGAGCATGATCACGCACACACATAAAGTTACGGTCTGTCTGACAGCTTGTTCATTCGTTGTGTATCCGTACATCGATTTTCCTTATTAACATTATTGGCTAATATTACTGGTTTAAATAATTGTTGTTTATGTTAAATGTTTAATGCTTGCATTCAGAGTATAGGTGTGTGTGCGCGAGTGCATGCATGTTTGTGTGTATTATTTGAAGGCCAAGTGCCACTAATGTTGTGTCTTTGTAATGTTAAATAAAGGAGTTAATGTTTAAGTATTATAGGGCTGTCGCGATTCATTGATTTTATTCGACTATTCGATTTTTTTTAAATCCTCGACTT
>NW_015664459.1:1994706-1995094 GCF_001515625.1 Sinocyclocheilus rhinocerous
AAGAGCAGGTCATATGGGTTTTCGAAAAATATCTCTTTTGCAGTTTGTAAGGTAGCTATCCTTCAATGTAAACAGTCTGCAAAGTTGTTAATCAAAAAAGTGCATGATAAAGATATTGTCTCTCAAAAGAAAGAGTCGACTCAGAATCGCCTTAACGAGTCATTATATTTTTGAATCTTCTGCCTGTTACGATCTACGTCACTGGGTAACACATTAGCATAATCCCCGCCTGCCCACGAAATATGAACACTCTCTTTGTCGAGAAGATGCTGTGTTCCATGATACCACAGCAATACAATTCGAGCCTTTTGTTGTGCTCGTCATTTTACAGAGGACTGCTTCTCTAATCTTGCCTTTTATCTTCGTTGGCTTCTAATCTTCTTTATTT
>NW_015664459.1:1995344-2006360 GCF_001515625.1 Sinocyclocheilus rhinocerous
TGTACATTTTCAATTGAGTGCTCAAAATATCTAGTTTTTTTTGTGCTAATATGTGATGTATACCTAGTGCAGCTTTAGGTTTCCAGGTAAAGCACGATATTACTGTTTTACTGACATAGTTCTGATAATTCCTGTGAATCCACTATTTCCTAAGAATGTGTCGATTAATGTAGACTGTCGTTGTTCTAATTACTTCGTTTAATAATAAAGAATGTAGTAGGGCTGCACGATAAATCGCATCCGATATTTAACGCGCGTCTTGTCAGAAAGCCGGTTCTGTAATCAGCGGTAAATCGCCATCACCTGCGGGCTTTCTCATTGAGCTTGCAGCTTGTCAGTGAACAACGGCTCTGTGTAGTTAATGCTGCTCAATGTGAATGCACGCACGTGATGGAGATTTACCGCTGATTACAGAACCGGCTTTACTGATAAGATGCGCGTTAAATATCGCATGCGATTTATCGTGCAGCCCTAGAATGTAGTGTAGCGCACAGACTTAATAATCATTGTGAAAGTGCTGTTTATATAGTTATAGGGTTAATGCAGGGAGTAAAAGACCTGGTAGAGAGAGACGAGTTAGGCTGGTGCGAATGTGATACAGCTGTTCTACGTTATAATTAAAGGTTAAGACACTATAAAAATCGCGTTTCAGTCGGGGATCCCCTGGTACATTCGCATTCCAGTGCCTAAATATGACGTTATTGGGGTCGCTACAACCCACGACATCAAAAACAACCGCGGACTTGGCAACACAGATGGTAGTGCTCGTTAACTTGGTCAAGCGCTCCTCTTTGTGCCAATCACAACAGACTTGGTCAGCTGACCAATCAGAGCAGAGTAGGCTTATGGAAAGGAGGGGTTTACAGACATTTCGCTCAGAACTGTATCGAACGAACCGTTTTGAAATCATGGACAAATGACTCTATGTATAAATTAATATTCTGGGAAAATTACAGTGTTTTCTGACCTTAGATGCATTTAAACCTGTTGTAGGGGACTCCAACACAATATTAGGACACTTTAAAAAACAATATGACCTGCTCTTTAAATTCACTTGTCAAACAGGAAATAAAATAAATATAGTCGTTAGTGGCAGCCCTAAAGTATTATTGTATTTTTTTTCCCTCGTGGTATCGACTTGGTATCAAGTATCGGTACAGACTACTAGATTTTTGGTATCGTGACATCCCTAGTATGGAGTTTGATACTTTTTAGGCACCGGTCAAATTGCCTCTACCATCGAGTATCGAAAAACGTCTTGTCATTTGGTACCAAACTTCAATACCTAAGGGGTTTATCTCGTCAATGTCAGCCAATAAGCCTGCAGCACTAGGCATGTTTGACTAGAAACGGCACTGCGCAGATCGATCGTGTTTGCCATATGCGAGAGTGATTCGAAAGTATACAGAGCAGTCTGCTCTCTATAGCTCTTGCGGTACTGTAATACACAGATCGGTCTGCCCAGCGCCACGAACACACCTACTAGTTTACACCGGTTACACACAGAGATGTGGCTCACACGTGAGGCCATAGTGTGAAAGCATCCCAACCCTCATAGACGTAAGGCTACATTTACACTGGATTGTTTTTGTTTTAAAATGAAAATTAAATATGAAATATGTTATTTCCTCTGAGTCAGAACAGTGCTCGTGAAAGAGAAAACAGGCAGACAGACAGCGCTGGAAGCAGCTAATACTCATCAGTAACCTAAATCAGTGGAAAATGAATAGAAATGAAGATTCTGTCTGAGCTATGTGTTTTAAAACAAATATGCATAAGTGTAAATGTAGCCTAGCAGATGTGTGAACTGAAAACTATTTGAACTTTAATAAAACTATATTTGCACTGATTTATTGTATTGGTTACATTTTGTTCCTTTGTGCAGTGGCTGAGAAGATGAGTTCTTGAGTCTGTATAAACATCAACAAGCTGAAAATAAAAAAAAAAGTTTTTTTTTTAGATAATGTTTTGTGTTAAAATTGATTTAATTAAATTGATATAGAAAAAAACTATCGTCCAGGAACCGGTATCAAAGTCAAGGTATTAGGGTTGTGACAATAGTATCGTGTATCGACGATAGTCAGAGATATCGACAATAGCAGATGTCTTTGTCGATAGTCAAGACGATATTAGACTCATTCTCCTATTAATGTATTAAATAATAATAATAATAATTATTATTATGATTAGGCGGCCTATTATAATTCGGCTATCAAATTGCCCCGCTATTTCACTTCAGCACCGCATTTCACACACACACACACGCGTGCGCAAATAAGGATTAAAGCCTGTAGCCGGTGAAGGAGTCTCCAACCACAAACAGACGTACATCGTCTGCTGATATAAGGTGTTTCATTAAACTTTAACAAGTAATCTGAACGGCCTATATATGTGCAATATTTTAACCGAGCCCTCACTAACTGAGTTTAATGCCACAGTTATGTTAGAATGCATCTCATTCTTGTTTCTGTGGCGGTGCGTTGGGCTCGTGGTCCGAAGCGCTGTATGACTGATGTATCCGTTCAATTTAACTTTACTCCAAATATATGAACTTACCTGTTTTAAATACTTTATATTTAACGTGCTCATTTATGTCTAATATTTAGTGTTAAACTGTTGGTCTTTAAATGAAATCTACTATTGATTTTCACCGTTGTTTGATTTTGCAGACCTTTTAGACTGATAACATCTGTGCGCCGATGCGGCAAACACACGCAGGTATGACATAGGACGCGCGGTATGACAGTTGTGTCCGACTATATATGAACTAGCTGTTTTAAATACAGTATTTTTATATTTAACATGTTAGTTTATCAGTATGTTTGAAAGTATATTATTTAGATTATTGGTGCTTCCAGTCTCTCTCTTGCCCCACCCATGCACGATAATATCGTGTATCGTCGATCTCACAGGCTGACGATATGACGATTTGAAAAATGACCATATCGCCCAACTCTACAAGGTATCTGTATCGGTATCAATATCTAAAATTTTTGAACGATACCCAGCCCTAATCTAGACTAGCATTTTGGCCAGGTGCGACTGCGACTGCGACTGACCAGATCATCGTACTTGTGATTGCGCTCAGGGGAGCTTCAAAGGTTTCTACGTGTTTTTGCAGCGTTGAGTAATGTATCACAGACATATCTCACGAATCCTTTCATAAGCAAAGTGTAGACAGGGTGTAAATAAGAGACTCATTGCGCAGTGTAGAGAGCTTCGTTGATTATAAATGTGAGATCGAGATGAACTAAGATGAGCGACAGTTTTTAATGATTTTTAAAGGAGTTTGTAAACGTGATACTGATTTAATATAATTCAATAAACAAGAAGTTAATATTAAGTGACTTACATTGTCTGACTATAACACTATTGTCTGATTTTGCTCTATTTCGTTAGTTAATAATAAAAAATCGTGAATCGAATCGAATCGTGAAATCAAAATTGTGAATCGAATCGAATCGTGAGTTTAGTGAATCGTTACATCCCTACTAGGGATGAAACGATTATTCGACTTTATCAACAACGTCAACAATAACTTGTCAAAAAATGTTTTTGTTGTCAAATAGTCATTTGATTCCTAATCTTAGGACCTGCAATAATGTGGTTTGACCAGTGTGGCACTGTAGCACAAGATTGTAAATCAGCCCTCCTGACTGCAGTCCAATAGAAGACACCAGTATAGTGTGGGAAAGATTTACACCACTATAAACAAAAAAAGCTGTCATGTGTAAAGGCCCTGATGCTCACGATACACTTATATACTCACTTTTTCATTCTTTGCTTATTATGGGTAAAAAGTTCAATATTTGCAATATTTGCAAGCAGCGACACTGCTGAGAGCAGCTTTTAGATGAAACACTTATATACTCACTTTTTCATTCTTTGCTTATTATGGGTAAAAAGTTCAATATTTTCAATATTTGCAAGCAGCGACACTGCTGAGAGCAGCTTTTAGATGAGTATGGAAATATGTGCTGCCAATTTCTTCTCAAAATAAACACGCAACAAAAATGACAGCGGTGAGAAAACATCTGTTAAGAAAGCATTTGATCATAGAGATGTGGACGTTTACAAAGGCTCTGCGATGGGCACTCTAGTAAGGTCACATCACTTTTATAAAAAGAATGCTTTAAAGCAAGCAGCTTTAAGAATCAGCTCTAGAATAGAATCTGTGTAACTCATTATTTTAACTCATTGCAAAAGCTGAGTAATTGATCACAGCCTACCAATTAATTGCCGAATGAATCAACGATTTGTCGATTATCAAAATTATCGTTCGTTGCATCCCTGTTGACTGTGTGTTTTGAAAATATTAGCCAGCTTAATTTCAGAATACATTTCCAGTTAATCTGATATATGGAGAAGAAAATTCCAACAACATTTTCTCATGCTTCCACCATGTTCCTTCTTTAAAGCCCTCTGTAGAATTGAGCCTGTTCTCATTTGAATTTTAGTGGCTGTATGAGGAGTTGACGTGCCCCAGGGTCATATTGATGATTACATATGCATGAATTCAGAAGAAATTACCCTTTCCTCTGCAGGGTGGAATTGTCAGCCGGCGTGATGGCCGCTCTGAGAAGTGTACTACTTTATATTTAATTTGGATTTTTCTATCGAGGACATTTTTAGTCTGTCTGAATGCTTTCTTGCATATTGCCACTACAGTCTTGCTGATACTGTTTGTTTGTTTGTTTGTCAAAGAAACAGTGAATAATTGAACTTGCTGTAATGATTTGGACCTGTGTAATGTTCATTTACATTTCATGATGGCGTGTCCTTTTGACCTCCATTTTTGTCTTGGGTCTCTGGCCAATACGAAAGGATGCTTGCTATCTCAATGCTGTTTTTGTGTTGCCTGCAGGAGGTTTGGTGAAAATTATAATGAAGAGTCTGTATGCATTGACAGCCCATTCAAACGTGACTTATGTCCATGAGGACAGCTTTGGATTGGCCCGTGTATTTCAGACTCTGAAAGAACCCTGAACTTTGCAATCTGATTCACGTCTTCCAGGGCTCCAGACTGTGACCAAATGGTTGCATTTTGCGACCATTTTTTCTGCCTGTGCGACTATATTTTGTTAGGGGTCGCACTGGCGCGACCACCGCGTTGTTTAACTCATAAGCTTTTTTTTATAAAAAGCTTTAACTTTTGTTTAACTCATAAGCCATTTCTGTTGCATGTGTGAAACATCAAATGGCAAACGAAACTGAAAGCATAACGAAACCGCGCTACTCGTTTGAGCTGCGCAGCGCTTCGAGTGTAGAGCCTGGTTTATACTCGCCGCACGAGCGCGAAGGTGCGTGCAGCAAAAATGACACGAATATTGAGGAAACGATGGATGGTTTTCATGCTAAAGTAAAGTAAAGACCGCTTCTTAAACCAAAGGTGAACATGTTGGTATTCTTAAAAATTTTAAAACGCACGTTTAAAAATTACCATATCACTGTAGTCAGTACACTAAGGAAAACAAATAAGTTTTTAGCAAGGACTTAAAAACAGACAAAGAAGGGGCCATTCTAATCTCTAAAGGTAGGGTATTCCAGAGTCGTGGCCCTGCCACCGCAAATGCACGCTCCCCTCTACGCTTAAGCCTAACGTGAGGGACCACCAACAAGCCTGGTCACAGGATCGGTGGCTTCTAGACGGAGTATAGAAGTAAAGAAGGTCAGATAGATAGACAGGAGCTTGGTTATGTAGGGATTTATATACAAAGAAGATAATTTTAAAGTCTATTCTCTGACGAACCGGCAACCAGTGTAGAGATCTAAGAATTGGAGTGATGTGTTCATGGTTATGACACTTTAAAAATTAGACCGTAAACGAAGCTGATAGAAACTGGACCCAATGACAGAAGAGATGTTTATCAAATTTTAAATGCTGGTCGACTAGAATACCTAGGTTCCGTGCCCGCGAGAATCTAAAAACGGATAAACTTTCTAACTCAGGGCTTATACACTGAGAGTTATCATTTGGACCGAAAACAATTACCTCGGTCTTGTCTTCATTTAGGAAGAGGAAATTTTGGGCTAGCCATGATTTAACCTCCTCTAAACATTTCAGAAGAGAAGTAATCGCAGTGGAATTGTTTTTCTTGATTGGTAGATAGATTTGAGTGTCATCTGCGTAGAAATGAAAAGACACACCATGTTTTCGTAGAATAGAGCCCAGAGGTAACATGTAAAGAGAGAATAGAGAGGGAGCTAAAATAGAGCCTTGTGGAAGGCCACAGGTCAGAGGAGCAGGGGAAGAGGAAAAATTACCCAACTTCACTAAAAACTTTCTGTCAGACAGGTATGACTGAAACCATTTCAGAACGTTTGCTTTTAGACCTACCCAAGACTCTAATCTAGATAATAGTGAGGAGTGGTCTATGGTATCAAAAGCAGCCGATAGATCTAAAAGAATAAGAACCACCGAGTCTCCGGAATCAGTAGAGAGGTAAATATCATTTAACACTCTCAAAAGGGCGGACTCAGTGCTGTGAGCAGACTTAAAACCAGATTGAAAAACCTCATAAATACAATTACTAGTCAGAAAACATTGAAGTTGATTCAGCACAATTTTCTCCAAAACCTTTGAAATGAAAGGTAAAACAGAAATAGGCCGAAATTTTTTTAGGACAGAAGGATCCAGTGAAGGCTTCTTGAGCAGAGGTGTGACCGTAGCGACTTTAAGGTTGGCAGGAACCGAGCCAGTTTGGAGACATTTATTAATAAGAGACACCAAACCTGGCCCAATCGAATCGATAATTAATTTTAAAAATCTCGGGTGAATGATATCGCTAGAACAGAATGAAAGTTTAAGCTTGTCAATCACTTGCTTCAATTCCTGGAGGTTGATAGGTTCAAAAACATCCAAAAATGCAGAGGCAGATGACATAATTGGAGAGACAGTTAAAGTTAAAGTGGGGCAGACGCTAAGCCTTAAGTTAATAATTTTGTCACTAAAATATCTCAAGAAGCTTTCACAGAGAGCATCAGAGGCAACAGGCAAGGTGTTAACTGAAGGATTTGTGACAGATTGAATAATTGAAAACAAAACCTTAGGTTTAGAATGATTAGTTTCAATTAAATTAGAAAAGTATGCAGCTTTCGCAGACTTATTAAAAATACAGTAAACACTGTAATATTGTGAAATATTGCCAATTTAAATTGTCTATTTGAATGTTTTAAGTTAACATATACTGTATCCCTGTGATCAAAGCTGAATTTTCAGCATAATTACTTGTCTTCAGTGCCACATGATCCTTCAGAAATCATTCTAATATGCTGATTTGCTGCTTGGTAACCATTTCTGATTATTATCAATGTTGTAAACTTTTGTGCTGCTTAATATTTTTGAGGAAACTATTTTTTTCATGATTCTCTTATGAATATTTGAAATGGTCCTTTGTGTCAGCGCTGGAGTTTGTCAGAAGTACTGTAGAACGCCCGTTCATTCATAAACGAAACACCGCTGTGTTTGAATGGAGACGCGCAGCGGCTCTGCTGTGTCTTTGTTTTAAACTATTTTCGACGACGAAATAGAGCAAAATCAGACAATAGTGTTATAGTCAGACAGTGTAAGTCACTTAATATTAACTTCTTGTTTGTTGAATTGTATTGTCATTAAATCAGTATCACATTTACAAACTCCCTTAAAAATCATTAAAAGCCGTCACTCATCTTAGTTCATCGCGATCTCACATTTATAATCAACGAAGCTCTCTACACTGCGCAATGAATCTCTTATTTACACCCTGTCTACACTTTGCTTATGAAAGGATTCGTGAGATATGTCTGTGATACATTACTCAACGCTGCAAAAACACGTAGAAACCGTTGAAGCTCCCCTGAGCGCAATCACAAGTATGATGATGATCAGGTCAGTCGCACTGGTGCTCCTAAAAAAATTTTCATAGTCGCACGCAGTAGTTTTCAGTCGCAAATGCGACTGAAATGGTCGCACTGTAGAGCCCTGGGGGTACTGCGAGTCATGTTGAGGTAATTAAAATACGTCAAATTAATATTTAATTAGTTCAATTATTTACTTATCAGACAAGTGGCTGCATGATAAGCGAGAACATTATGCAGTGTAGTCTTTATCACCCTGCAGAGGTTTATTTTGCAAAACTGTACACTATCTCTCAGCCTTGCTGCGCCCCCCTCTTCATAGTTCCGCGCCCACCAGTTTGGGAACCAATGGAGTAGGCTATTTGTGCTCTATTAATTTGCTCTGTTATGATGCTCTATGTGTTTGATTACTAATGCCTGTGTAGTACGGCATTGCACACAGAGGACAAAAAAGTTCAGCCTCGACTCTTTATAGTCATTTGTGTTAAAATTTGCAAAGCGTACCAAATTGAACAAAACTATATAAATGCAAAATCTGAATTCATGAATGTATAACGGTATCCACGGTATAGCAAAATCCATATCATGGAACAACATAATACCGGTAGTCACGTTCATACTGGTATAGCACCCACCCCTACTTCGAGTATGACTTTAGCCGGATTAAGGTAATCAAAGATCTCTGTTTACATGGTAGATTCTTTATCAGAGTATTGTCTTAATCGTGTTAAAATTGGAATATTGTTGTCCATGTAAACACTGTTTGTCCCTGTTTGGTGGTCTGCCCCTGTGGTAGAGAGAAGCATTCGCTCCTTTCAGGTAGACTTTGGTTCAAAGCACATATACACGCGCACACTTTCGCAACCTCCTTTCCACTGCCAGACTCATTTTCCCCTGCGTTAACTCGACCGTAATTCTGCCCAGCATTAATTCATGTATATCCACCTCTCCTGGGGAGACAGGTTTCCAATGAAGAATAAAATTAGAAACTGGGGGAAAAGTGGAATTCGGTAGTGGGTGGTGCGGTGCATGTCTGATGGGAGGGGATTGGATGTGACATAAGGGCCATGCAGAAGATGGTGGTCCTCTGAAAAGTGACTGCCGGCCCACACGCTCCTGACACCTTTCGTTTGCCCTGTTCATCAACTCCCATTACCTTGAGGCACTGACCCAAGTCCTGCGTCACTATCTACAATATGACCAGAAGCCCCTCTCTGACCCAATTACCGTGAGCCTTCACTCGGCCCAGTTGATAGAGGAGAGCTGACGTGAGAAGATTATGTCTGCAGAAGCTGCTATACCTCTCTCCTGTTATTTACAAGCTGTGAATAGTAGCAAGGTTAAATGTGGAATAGTTCTCTGGGCTTCTACTTTTGAGTGCCTAATGTACCACCTTGGCTGTCGAGCATCACTCTCTGGCTATGCCGACACTCTTACTACCTCTCTTTTTTTTTTGTCACTGGTCTGCATGCTGTGCCCGTGTTGTTGCACCAGTCAATGCCTCTGCAGTTCCATTCATCCCTGAATCTTAAGTGTATTTAGACAGGAGCTTCAGAGTCTGGGGAATTTCACAAACCCCAGCCCACTCGCTGCTGTTTAACATAATGTGTGCTCACGCTTCAGATCTCCATCTTTGCATATTTTGGAAGCAGTAAGGTTTCAGGGATTTCTTTAGCTCTTTCTGTTATTGTTCCGAACGAGCATCCTTGCATCTGTTGCTTATGTAACGTGCATGGATTGAGTGCTTTACAGAGGCAGCATTGTTATGTTAAAAGTAGTCAACTCCAAGTGAGCACAAGGTAATTTTGGCTTGTATTTTAAAATCATCTTCGTCTTTGAATAGAGAAATTGTAACACAATGATTTGTAATGGCATTGGATATGTGCTTTACGTTATTTGGTTGAAGCATTGTGGCATGAGAGGCTGTGATAATGGGAATATTGTCATGGCTAAAGGATGTTGTTACACTGTGTCCTTACTGTGAAGGCGTTAGAACATTACTTCATAATTCACATACTTGCAATGTAATATTTTGTGCCTTTATTGCTTCAAGGAAACCCTTACAATACATGACTTTATATATATATATACTTTTTTTTTATTTTTTTTGGATCAGTGTGTGTGTGTCCTGATTGATCATGTGATCTCTTTAATTATCATGTGATTCCTTAAATTAAGATGGCTTCTAGTTCTAACACTGTTAGCTTGGCATTGAAAATGGTCAACATGTGACCGAAACGTTTGCCTTGTTTTACTCAGTAAATTGCTTATATTGATGTTTGAGCGTGTTGACTTTTTTCAAGCTCTTTACCTTTGTACATGACCACAATGATTGGTATACAAAGAAATGTATCCTTGATGGCATTGCCACTTCATTGTGTAAGAGGGATGTTATTAGATGCATAACTTGGAGATGAGCCTTGCTTGGTTCATTACTTTCTATCACTGTTCTAGTCTACTGCAATAGAATCTATAGAGTGCTAAACCTTGCAGACACATTGACAATTTAGCGTTCAGACCTTGAATTGCCTTTGCACAGGAAGAATGTACAATCGTTGTGTACAGTTGCCATGGTGACAGTAAATCAGAACTTGAACTAAGACACTTGTCAGGATATGTGTTGAATTGTTGGATTTATGCGCTTGTTTCTCATAAATGCTTGACTATTAAATCAAGGTTGCACAATTGGCCATTTATAGAAATCTATGTTATACTTTTATTTAGGGGTGCTCCGATTGATCGGCTACCGATCACTATCGGCCGATAATCACATTGGGATGATTGATCGGCCGTCTCGATCTCAAAAAAACTATCTCAAGCTGATGACGCTGCTGTGAGAGGTTTGGGACGACATGCAGTGTCACCATATCAGTCTCTGTCCGGCGCGGGTAAAATAATTATAATGCTGAAGGTGAGGTACTCGCCTTCAAATTTCTTCATTAAATAACTTACAAAGTAATTTGAAAACCTTGTGAGAGATGTAATTTCACAAACAGCGTGAGTGAATCACCGTGCGCGCTCTCGCTCTCTTTCTCTCTCAAAATACACAAATGGCTTCAAATCACTACATCGCGTCTGTCTATAAGCGAGCTGTCTGCACGCTGCACAGTTGACACAGGAATTGTCACTTGCACAATCGAGGCAGTGTCACATCGTCACTAAAGTTTATATATATTTTAA
>NW_015664459.1:2006637-2011256 GCF_001515625.1 Sinocyclocheilus rhinocerous
ATTTGATTGGTAACTTATGTTTCTTATTCTACTTGTTCTTATTCTGTCGTTTTAATTACAATTTTTAAAAAGCTTATAAAATATAATTTTTAAAGAATTTGACAAAAGATGACATACTTTTAATAAAGTTAGAAAAATGCCTTTACAAAAGGTAAAAACAAAATTCCACTGTAAATCACTTTAAGGAGTCAAATATCACCTCGTAATGGGAAGGCTAATTTTTGATAACATTTTGGATTATTGATTAGAAGGTGCTCCTAAAATTTAGAACGTGCTCCTAAATTTTTTAAGTGAGGAGCACAAGTGCTCCTAAAAAGAAAAGTAAGCGTAGAGCCCTGCTTGACAACAGGAGAGTGTTTGAGCCAAGCACGGCTGTGCTGTAGAAACGGCACTGGAAACTGTGTCAGGAATGGTGCAGATTCTCAATTCACTTTTCTCACAATTCTCACTAGGGCTGTCAAAATGGCTGAAAAACTAAATTCGAATTTTGTACTTAAATATTATCAATTCTAATTATATTCAAATTTAAAATGCATAATTTCAGTTAGGGTGAAGAAAAGCTTTTGGCTTCTCTCCTGAGGCCACAAGAGGGCGCATCATTCAAAGCATAAGATAACATGACTATCTGCGACAAAAAGTGCAAAATGTATAATGGTAAATGTATAAACCAATTATAATTAAGTTGCTTAAACAACTATAAACAAAACAGCATCATGTATGTATGCATAGTTTAATACAAAGGGCGGAAAGCCAATCACACAGAGTACATTTTTCAATTAAAAACATGAGATGCAGTGCGATGGGGAAAAACCCGCCATATATAAGTCTCAATATATGTTTTTTTCAAAGTTAAACTTGAATTAATTTTACATGGCTTTCTAAACATGCGGCTCTTTTGTGCGAGACGCGAGTGCAACAGTAATAGATGTCCGTCTAGAAATATGCGTTCTGTGTGAACAGCTTGGTTTCGGTTTTGATGTAAACAAGATCTTCTCCGCATTGATGCTCTCTTTTTCCGCTATATTTTTAATGAACCATGCAGCAGCGCCGCATCTAGTGGCTTCAACTCGATAGACTAACAAAAACATTATAATGCAACGACACTTACATCATCATCATCGCATCTCGTGCGCCGCTGATAAGGCTGCCTCATTAATGCACATCTAAAATTCGAATGCAACGTTTTTGCATTTGAATGTGGATTTTTATTTCAAATTCGACGAATATTTGAAATTTTTTTTGACAGCCCTAATTCTCACAATTTTCTTCTGCAGTTTTGTCATATCACACATTTCATATTTTATCCATACACTCTTCATGGTTCATTATCGCTAATTCTTTGCCTCTTCAGTGGCTCTTTTCTTGTAATAGATTGGCACATTTGCAGCAGTGTAGGCTGGAGCAGCGATGAGCTGTATGTGTATGCCAGATGGACTATTCTGCTCGTGTTGGGCCATCCCCATCTCCCTGAGCTCGACCAAGTCAAAAAAACATTTCTGGCTTTCATCACTTGTGTTTGTGTGCTATTATTTATTTTAGTTTGACTGGGAGATTAGAGTTGCATAACAAAAAATTCTGGGTTACACTTTATTTAGAGGTGTCCTTATTACTGTCTAGTTATACAATTAAGTACTGAGTTATATTAATTAACAACAGGTGCTGACTATATGGTTAGGGTTTGGATTGGGTTAGTTGCATGTAATTATGCATAATTTACTATTAATTATTATAAGTTATGTAACAGAAAACAAGGGCAAAATATTTTTACAAATTTCTGTAGTAGATACCAGTAAAATTTCCTGATACATATTCCAATTTCAATAGCACTTAATAGCGCAAAAAAAAAAAAAAAAGTTCATTATTAGATTGCATTTACACTGCAGTGTTTAATTCATGGGTCCAGTATCTTTTTGTTTTCCAGTGCTCAATGCTAAGGATTTTTTTAATATCCAGTAAGGTCAATGCATCTAAACACATATAACCTAGGGGTGGCCAATATGACCCAAATCTCACATGGCGCAATGAGTAATTACATTTAATTATATTTTGTGATAATAAGCTATTATGTTATAAGCTGTATAAGGTATATTAAGCTGCAGTAATGTATGCTCTAATGTTCACAAAAAAATATAATCTGCTGTGTTTAAGTGATCACAGGGATTTTCAGGTCATTTTGTGTTCATTTGACATTGCAAGCATAAGTCACAAAAAATAATTGGTTTTGCTATTGGCATGCTGTGTTTGTGGACAGAAATACTCTTTCAGACAGTGGATTTTTTCTTCTCATTAACATCTTATTGTGCTTGAACATTTAGACTGACAAGCCTTAAAACACATTGTAAACTTTTGTGAACTGTCCTGTTTTTCATGCTTGTGCCCTGCATTCACTTTAGACAAGCTGACTGTTTACAATAATACCTTTCCAACGTTGAAACTTTGACCAAAACGATCTAATTTGATTGTCTGTGCATACAGCCACATGAGTATTCAAAACTAGCTGCCAGACTCAGGAGGACCGCTTAACATCCTACTACAGCAGCATAATAGAAGTAGAATAGCTAGTATTGTGGTGGAATGGTGTCCATAGTTGTATACCTAATGGCCCTGTCCTTGGCCCAGTTTCATTGGCCGGATAATGCCATTGGATGGGACATGGAGTGGTTCCTACAGAAGCCAAACTGATCAGTAATGTAGATGTCTTCGAAGCGGAGCAGAGATCAGCTTTTGCTACTGTATTACATGGCTTTTCACAGTCTCTGGCTCTTTCTCTTGCTGCTTAGGAGATAGTGTCAGGTTCCTCTGAAGGTGCATGGGACAGATAGGATGGCTGAATTTAATTTGCCTTGCTAAGATATTACAATAAACTGCTGTTGCTGATATTTGATGCCAGACTCTTCTTTCCGTCTCGTCAAACCATTGTTATGAATGTCTGGTTTCAAACGCTGATGAGAGACACTAGAGAAGCCTCATGCACACCTTCAGCTCCCAGTTTCCCTGAATAAGCTGGGTGTGCAAAGCATGCCTGTTTTTTTTTTTTTCATTTCATAACTTCTGTGTGTCCACTACTGTCCGCAGGTCCCCAGCGATTATGTGCATTCTGCTTTGTCTTCAGTATTCAGACAGGACATCATGGCCGCAGTCAGACATGTAGTGAGATAAGAGAGGCAGTGTTATCTGACTAGAGAGGCACTTTGTGGCATAGGGCGGGGGGAGGATAGCTCCCGCAGCCTGATTTCCCACATAAATGGAGCTGACTGAATTGTGGAAATGGTGGCGCTTCCTGTAATCCGATGCCCTGAGGAACAGCACAGTGAGTACGGGCTGCAAACAGAAGAGAGGTGGGATAAAGGATGGCTATGCCCTCAGGCTTGCATTAAAGCACCCGTCTCCTCCTCCTTAATCCCACAATGCCCATTGCCCCATATAGGTTTATGGCCACGTTCACACAGCAGCAGAATACAGTTGTCAATCCTGTGTTTGAGTCCTTAATACGGTTCCGTTTACATACAGTACGGTTATTTACAGGTAGGGGTGTCGAAATTAATTGTTGCATTGATGCATCGCGATGCGGACGTGGACGATTCTGCATCGATGCAGTAATAGACCATTATCGATTATAGCCTATGAAGTCATTTGCATACGCACTTGTCACGCGAGTATTAAAAATGCACTCTCTATTTTTAAATCGGAGCTTGGCTTTTTCCCGCATATGGCACGTGTGTGCGCTAGAGACAAACGTGGCGGGCTTCATTGCACAGAATATGCGCTGTGAGACACGTGCGCATTGCTTGACAGTGCTTCCACTCGCTGTTATTTTAGTCTTTTTCATTTCTGCCGTTTGGAATGCAGTACGTATTAGATGCACGAAACTCACGTACTGACAGACTTTCACGTGCGCTTTGTGTCTGTTTGTCCTTAAGCTCGTGGCTGCGGTTAAATGCACTTGCATCTACTTTTATGATACGAAATTGATGTAAACAGTCAGTTATGTTTTCAGAACTGGACAAAACATCTGATATGTGGAAATAGATCTGTGCATTAGTGTGAATGCAGTCTATTAAAGCTGCCAGTGTCTATGATCTCATCAGTAATAATTAGTGGTCAACCGATATATCGCCACGGCCGATATATCGGCCAATATTTGGCATTTTTCAAATATCGGCATCGGCTGTTAAGTTTTTTTGTTCAGCTGATGCGTTTGCGGCGACTTTTATTTTGACGGCGCCGAGAACGACAGCGCCTGAACACACAGTGCTCACATTCTCCCTCTAGTTCACTGTCGTCGTTAACAGTTCTGTCCACGGACAGAAGTCTGTCTAATAATCAGATAGAACTGTTAAACAAAGGAATTAAAATGTATACAAAAAAGTATTATAACGATTGCTTTTATATTGTTAGTAATAGTAATACTTTCTCGTTTGCCGTCAGCATTCAGCAAATACATATTTACATAATTTAAACAAATTTTTGTATGACTAATGAACATCTAATTTCAAAAACCTTGCAAACTTAGTCGGATCCAGTTACGGCATTTCCTTGGTTACTGCCGTAAACAAAGCAGCACTACGCTGAAACACTGCTTTAATATGAACTATACAGAGATGAGATTAAAAGAAAAT
>NW_015664459.1:2011437-2011916 GCF_001515625.1 Sinocyclocheilus rhinocerous
CGATTGCATTGCAATGCAGTTTGTGCAAGTCCAGAACAGAGACGAGTTGCTTGCAATAAGACAAAAACGGCCGGTTGCCGATCGCATAAGTTCCCGGGGAAGCCATCCTACACACACGTGACTGACAGCTCGCTCGCACCAACAGGAGGAGGAGGGGTCTTGTTACTCTCTCTACACTGCACTCAACCTGAGGGATTCCTACACTTTCAGTCTTTGAGGAGACATGAAAAACAGCGCATACCGCAGGAACGGTATAACGGAAAATATTAGTGGTTTTGAAACCGTGACATTTTCAAATCGCGGTATACCTTGAAACCGGTAATTGGCCCATGCCTAGTTGTTGGTGTTTTTTTTTTTTTCAATGTATGCTTCAGACACGGGTCACGACGAGGCGATTTAGTTGTATTTTTCCAGAACAGTTCAACCCAAATATTCAGATGTGTGCAGCGCATTTTATGGAGGACTGTTAGGACTGTTTC
>NW_015664459.1:2015646-2016481 GCF_001515625.1 Sinocyclocheilus rhinocerous
GGTTTTAAACCGTGACTTTTCCAAACCGCGGTATACCCTGAAACCGGTTATCGTCCCATGCCTACTTGCAATAAGACAAAAAACGGCCGGTTGCCGATCGCATAAGTTCCCGGGGAAGCCATCCTAGACACACGTGACTGACAGCTCGCTCGCACCAACAGGAGGAGGAGGGGTCTTGTTACTCTCTCTACACTGCACTCAACCTGAGGGATTCCTACACTTTCAGTCTTTGAGGAGACATGAAAAACAGCACATACCGCAGGAATGGTATAACGGAAATATTAGCGGTTTTGAAACCGTGACATTTTCAAATCGCGGTATAATATTGAAACCGGTAATTAGCCCATGCCTACGCTGTAATATTGTTGTTGCCGCCACCGCCATGTTGTGACTCGTGGGGACGCTGTGTGTTTCCTTGTGAAAGCGAAACTACTTTGTTTGGCCTTCCAAAAGAGGACACACCTAGAAATCAGTGGTTAAGTTGTATTTACAACACTGTTCCAGAACAGTTCAACCCAAATATTCAGATGTGTGCAGCGCATTTTATGGAGGACTGTTTCCTGATCCTGTGAGAGTAGACTACAATGCCAGCTGTTCTGACTCACAGTCTGTAAGTACGTTTCCATATTTAAAGAATTTGCCACTGATGATTCAAACGCGAGTTTTGAGCAGTGTAGAGTAGCGCTTGTTGTTTGTCGTTTCTCTGCTCACAAATGCAGAAATGGTTTTGTTTACACGGCGCAACGCAACGCGTAAAAAAGACAGTATAAATCATTATAATCGGTAATTATGTCCCCACTGTATGCAACAAATGCCTGCATTCGACTTTGCATTC
>NW_015664459.1:2016542-2016827 GCF_001515625.1 Sinocyclocheilus rhinocerous
CTGCTACGTTGTTCATTCAATATATTGCGGAAAACGAGAGCATCAGTGTGTCAAAGATGTTTTTTACGGCTAAACTGAAACCAAGCCGTTCACACAAAACGCATATTTATCACATTTTTCTAGCGGGGCATCTATCAGCGTTGCACTTGCATCTCGCACGAGAGTGGCATGTTTAGAAAGCCATGTAAAATTAATGTAAGTTCAACTTTTAAAAAAACATGTCTCAAGACTTTATGGCGGTTTTCCCCCATCCCACTGTATCTCATGTTTTTAAATGAAGAAAGC
>NW_015664459.1:2016847-2018381 GCF_001515625.1 Sinocyclocheilus rhinocerous
TTTAAATGTTCGCCGGTTCCCGTCTCCTTCTTCCCGAACTACGAACGTTGTTACACGCATAAACACATTTCATTACACCAAATACACAAAATAAAAATGAAAAATACTTTGTCATTTAAAGTATAAGCATGTTTATTTTACACATTTAGTGTCGAACGCAGCACTAGGAAAGTTAAGTACACTTTCGATACTTAAAGCCCTCCCAGATACTGAAAGTGTTTTTTTTTAATCACTTGTATTTGTCCCCCCCCCTTTATTACTTTATATTTGCTTTTATGTTTTGAAGCTATATTTACTTTTAATTCTTAACAATAATTAATTAATTATATATTAATTAATTAATCAATTAACATAATTATTTTAAAAAGTAGCCTGCTTATATAATTTCATAAAAATGCACAAAATAAATTTGATATAATCGTGATGCATTGTGATATCGAATTTAATCGAATCATTGACATGATAATCCAGGGCTCCAGACTCATTCTTCCTACTGGTCGCTCTTTTGCGACTAACTTTCTCAGCTGGTCGCACAAGCACATGATTTGGTCGCAATATTATTATTATTATTATTATTCTTTATTATTATTTATTTTTTGCGCTACAACATGGGATTATTCAATGCTTACTGATGAACTTTTATCATAGTTTATAGTTATATGGAAACGAAAGTGGTTAACATTCAACCCATTCTTTATCATCAGTAGTATTATTTGTGATTTGAATTTTGTGAACAGGAGTTTCTCTTTTGCTGTGTTATAAGTCGGGCTTCGGGTGCTTTCACTTTTTAATTTGCGATCTTGTTGTCACTGTTTTGCTTACATCTACACACCTTTCACTTTTTAAGACAAAAAAAAAAAAAATGGATTCATTGTTATTCTTAATTAAAAAAGCACAACAACAATAAATCAGTAAGATACAATGACAAACGCATACACACCACATGCTGTATTATTCCGACCAATAAATTACAGAACGTTTAGCAAACACTGAGGAATAAATAAAAATAAATAAATAAAGAGAGCCTCCATAGCGTAATGAGGTAAACAGCAAAGATAAGTTTTCAAAATGAAAACAAAAAGAAAAGTAAAACTAAACTTGCTGTCGGTGACAGTGCTTGCATGTTTTTTTTTTCCCCCACAAGAATGCCAACATGTTCTCTTTCTCTGGTTTAAGAAGCGGTCTTTTACTTGACTTTAGCTCGAAAACCATCCATCGTTTCTAGAGATGCACCGATTGCAATTTTCTTGGCCGATTCCGATTTTTTGGAAGTGTGCCCTGCCGATATCGATTTTTGCAGATTCCGATTTTCTTTCTAAGAACTTTAATTGACAGCATATACAAACAAAAATCAAAAATTATTTACATAATAAAATAAATTATTAAACATTACAATTCCCCCAATCTGGACTAAGTTACAGATTTTCTCTCACTTAAACAACTCTCAAAATAAAGTGATCTGTGATTGGAAAGAGGAAGAAATAGTTCACTTAAAATGAGTTTCTGTATGTAACTCAACCCCCCCCCCTAACCT
>NW_015664459.1:2020202-2029404 GCF_001515625.1 Sinocyclocheilus rhinocerous
ATTCAGTAACGAAACACTGCTGTGTGTTGCTCGGAGACACAACAGTTCTGCTGTGGCTTTGATCGGAACTATTTTCGTCAGCGAAATTGAGCAAAAACGGTCAATATTTTGTCTAAAATCTAAGTCACTTCATTTCAACTTCTTGTTTGTTGAAATACTATTGTATAAAATCAGTGTCACATTGCAATCGTGTTGATATTGATAGTCGGGGAAACTTCATGGCCGTATAATGTTGCTTACCTATATCATATTTTGTAAATATCTTTGTTTTTCTGCCGCAGTATGCAGGTAAATCTATACATTTCTGTGAGTTACTTTGTGTGTGCTGTCTCTCTCACACACTCACTCAGGCTGTGCAAGCCTCATCTGGCACGATATAAATACATTATCAGTCGCCGTTTACACTGAATGCAATTAAAATTTGAATCATTCTCACGCGAAACGACATGTTTACACGCGACTGTGAGTGTGCGCGTGACTGTGACGTCATTGCCGGTGCCGCTGGCAAAAAAAGGCAGATCAATCGGTGCATCTCTAATCGTTTCCTCAATATGCGCGTCATTTTTACTGCGCACACCTTCGCGCAACTAAACAAAATCACATGTAATTTATGAATGAATGATTCAATGACTCACTCAAGATGTGTTTGTAACACAGAAATAGTGATACTGTGTGGTTGAAAAGACTGTGAAGCTGTTTTATTCATGACAGATGGCAGCGGCTCTCTTTAGGTCAGCGGCAGTGCGAACGCAGATTTAAATGTTCAAATCACACTGGTGTAATCATACGCTGCATGGATAAACCAAGTGATCACAACATTGATCGCACACGTCAAAGGTTTAGGAATGAAACAGACGAATCATTGTAATTTAGGAATAGAATCACATTGGTGTTTGAATCGTGTTCACGATCTTTAACGATCTATTAAATTAAAATCAGTGCTTAATTTGAGCCGGATCCTGTTCCGGAAAATGTCAGATTTTGGATTGTTGTGTTTTGGTATTTGTTTTTAAAGATCCGGCATTAACAAGTGCATTAGATTGTGACTGCGTGCGTGCATACGATTCGATTGCGGGTTTATGTAGATGTATTTGGAGCATGATTTGTTGATTTTGTATTGGTCCTCAACATATTATTGACCAATCAGCCTTCTTACGTTCAAAATCGCTCTCGTAGATTGGTGCTACTGCTTAACCCACTCTCTCCACTCTTTTGTGAGCAGCGGAACGTTTGGAGAGAGTGTAATAATACCAGAAATAATACCAAATAAAGTGAACTATTATAATGTATAAACATTATAAACACTATAATCATAGCCTAGTTCCCCTCACTCCAAAACAAATAATTTAAATGTAACGGTATGCAGAACAGATCAAGAATGAAAAAAAATATAAAGCTAAAGAAACCAAAACAAAGCGAAACTGAAAGTACCGTTGGGCTCACGTACCTCTCTCATTCGGCACAAATCCAATGTTTCCATATTCACATTTCAATGTTAAACTATTATTTATAATGTAGACTAGGCTTCCTGCGCGTTCGCATATCGACGGAAAAATCATCCTTTTCACATGCGCAATAACGCGCTTGGCATTACAGCAGCTGTAGACCGGTTATACTATGGACTCTTTAAATTGATATGTTTGGCTGACTGTATTTTATTTTGATAATGAACAGACTGCGATGGCAAGTTTGAATTGCTATAATATGTGGTGTGTGCGCGAGGCGCCAGCGCGATCAAACAGCTGACACATTAAATACTCCATTTTTGGTCATACAGATAAGAGTAAGACAAATCCGCAAAGTGTAAAAAAAAAATTTATAATAATAAAAAAGCTTGCTCTATACTTTTTCTATTCTATCGGTTTTCTTTTTATTTATTAGGCCTATATAATAAAAAAAAAAACCTTGCTACGTGTTAAGCTGAGCACTTGCGTATCATTGCTCTTTTGTTGATTTTGATTGCTTCCATTGTCCTCATTAGTCGCTTTGAATAAAAGCGTCAGCTAAATGACTAAATGTAAATGTTTATTTTTATTTTTGCACACTCGCAATAAAAAGATCATCTGTGTTTTTGTAATTAAGCAAACAAACAGGATGAGCGTTCTGTCATCTCGGTTTCCTTTCCGTGAACTTGTTTGCGGATCGCCGCGCCTCACATATGTTTTATATCTGTTAATTATTTATGTCAGATATATTTCGCATATTTATACCTTTTCTATATAGATTATGATTGTATTTTATTTTTATGGAAACTAATTTTGTTATTTTTAATGTAACTTACATATATTTGCCTTAAATCATCCTGGCGACCCATTTTTGACCCAGGGTTGGAAAACCTAGGCTGTATAGTTGGGTCCATGCAGAAACTTGTGAACGATGCTCTTATAGTTGTGTTATCACCGTTTAGTGACGTCATTGAATGTTCTGGGAAAACTGAAGTTGTATTGTCAGTGGCGGTCACGGCGCCTTTTAACTGCTGATTTGGATCCGGCAATGTTTCATTTATAAATTAAGCACTGATTAAAGTGCTTTGTCATGTTGATGGTGACACCTCTCTTGCAACATGTTTAGCTATCACAGATATTATACTTAGCTTTTTTGGCTTCTGATTGCAAATGTAGCCAAACTTTGGAGCGCTTAGATTAGTGAGCAAGGTCCTGGCAGATCGCTAGGTCAGGTCCTCACAGATGAAGAAAAAAAAGCGCATAGGAATCAATAGGCAGAATTGAAATTTTAATTTGACAACAAGTATCCGATTCCTGACCTTAAGTATCCGATTCTGGAATTGGAATCGATTTTCGATTCCCAACCCTACTCTGGAGCCATTCCCGTCAGTTTTGTGTTCTGAGCGCTACTCAAATGCTCCGCTCCCCACCCCACCCAAATATAAAAACTGCTGTCAGCTATTGAAGATTTGACAGAATAACTCGCGGCATGATTGGTCTTTTGTCGTGTCAGGAAGACTTTCTTTTTTTTAAAGATTTACACTGACGTCACCATCTTTGATATTACTTTGGTCACTGTCGCTATGGTTACTGGTAAGGAATACGGGCTTGACTCCTGTTGCACGTTCATACAGACAGTATTCGAGACGCTACTGTAAGCTGGTGTGTGAATATAAAAACTGCTGTCAGCTATTGAAGATTTGACAGAATAACTCGCGGCATGATTGGTCTTTTGTCGTGTCAGGAAGACTTTCTTTTTTTTTAAAGATTTACATTGATGTCACCATCTTTGATATTACTTTGGTCACTGTCGCTATGGTTACTGGTAAGGAATACGGGCTTGACTCCTGTTGCACGTTCATACAGACAGTATTCGAGACGCTACTGTAAGCTGGTGTGTGAACGGGACATTTCGAGACCTGTAAATAAATGCGGTTGTCAGTCCCAAAAACTGACAGTGTGAACGTAGCCTATGTGCTCACAAAAGCCACAGGCCCGGCTACAGTCCCACAACAACAACCTGGACCAAAACAACTTTTTTCCCACCCATGCAGCTGTTCTAGCAGTGGCATATATAAAACTGATCCCTTTTTTCCTAGTTCTCTGCCTATGTGTAGCTTCAGTTGTTGACTATACTTGCATGAGATGCTTGTGGTTGAAGTACTTTAAATGTAACGTGATGTGGGGACGATTTTTGTCCTTTTCTCTGAGGACATTTCATCTCCAAAGCCCATCAAACATGCATTGCGGCTTTGAGTGCAGGAAATGCATTCTCTGTACTGCCGCTGACTCCATAGCATGTGGGAATGGTTTTGGTGATCTCGAGTTTGATTGCTGTCGAGAGCATGTTGGCAGACATGTTTCCATGTGTTTATCTACTCAGATGTGCTTTGAGGCCCTCTACTAATGGACTAGACCACCTCAGATTTAACAGTGGTTTCTCTCACTTTCCTCTCTCTGCCTCGCTCTATATGGGTGAATGTCACGAACCCCATTGAGAACATGCCTGGGTTATATTTTACACCCCACTCTTAATTCTCATTACATCATCTCAAATGATGTAATGATATGTATATGTAGTACATCTCTAATAAACTGTAGTGTGAAGTAATGTACTGGGGACATTTTCTTTGTGCAATGCATGTTTAATGTATTTATTTGTTTATTTTTTATTTATTTGTTTTTTGATATTTCTTGATATTTGGTCAAATGACCTGTGAGGTTCATTCTGGGTTGAATGAATATTCCAGTTTGAAAGTGAATGGACTTTGTCTTACTCTTTACAGGCTTAGATCAGTTTGCTAAAGCTCATTGAGGAGGTTAGTTTTGCAGGAGCCGATGGATGTGTTTGTACGTGCTAAAAAGTGATGAAATATTAACTGAATATAATATATATATTATATATTGGGGTATATATATATAATTATAATTATAATTATTTTTTCAAATCAAGGTGTTCTCTGTAATTTATTTGCAATGCAGTAGATTTGCCTTTACTGATCAGAGTACTTAATGTGCAGGCCTTCTATTATGTGTTGGTTGGTTTGATATGGTGAGAGAACTCTTTAGGACATTAATTGTTGAAGTCTTCAAGTTTGAATTTTGATTGAATGTGGTAGAGTCTTTATATAAGGTAGAGTCTTTAAATCAAATTTATCTTGATCATTTGAAATAAGGAATCGATATACTATGAAACCTACTGTAACCCCAAACTTCCTCCCCAGCCTAAAAAGATTGCTTGAAACTAAGCAGCAAAAACTGCAGAAACTCAGTGTTCACCCAATCTTGTGCTGGTTTCTGGTTGTTTGTGGCACCTGCCATTCTACATATCCTTTCAAAGGATTCCAATGTTACAAGCAACTTTCATAACCCAGAGTAAAAAGCAGTGCTAGCCCCGCTTTTAAATTACTAGTATGAAAAGTACCTTTACCCAGGGTTAAAAGTAGGGATGTCAATTTTCGATCATTTCCATGATCGATCGTCGTTTAAATTAACGATCAATTAATCGAGTAATCGTTAACTTTAATGCAGCAAAATGCATCTACTGCAGCAGCACGCAGTCACCGGCATGACAGGATGTGCAAAATTTTATTGTGATTCACTTTTTATCACTGTTTTCGTATCTCTTACTGTGGTAAACATGCGGAAGGGAAATGAAAGATTTCATGGCCATGAATTAAGAATTTGTTCAGTGTATTAATTTGTTCCCTCATTTTAGTTAAATCATGGGTTATTTAAGGAACAAAATTAATGAAACATGGACAGTGGCCACAAATTAATAAGTCGTAGGAACGAATTAACAAGTTGTAGGAATGAATAGCCTATCCTTTCCCCGCAGTGTCCCACAGCCCTGCAACCTTCACCTAATTGTTTCAAATATGAAACTTAGATTTTTTTTCTATTATAGTAATAAGAACTGTGGGGAAATATGCATAATTGTCATAATGCAACAAAACAAAACAAAAAACATAATGTATTTAAATAGCCTTCATGCTAAATTTCTTTATATATATATATATATATATATATATATATTTTGAGTATTTCTCCAGCAGTACTGAGCAGCCGCGGGCAGATTCTCATCAGTTATCTCATGACTGTCGCGACAACGCTTACAAACGGCTCGCTTACATAATGTTTCACATTAAAATGGAAGATCACACATATGGTAGGGTATCGTCTAATGTTAAATAGATTCTTTTAACTGAGAATCTGCCCACAGCTGCTTATTGCTGGATAAATACTCGGAATATACAGTGTTTTCATTTTATTTTTAATGTTTTAATTATTGCGCAATGCTGTTATCATAATAAACACTTGTTGAACGCCGATTTTATTGCTCTTTAATGTGATATGTTGTTTGTTTGCTATTCTTGCATTTTTTAAGTAAAAAGCTGGTCTGTTTCTGAATTGTGGATAGGGCCTACATACGCAGCATGCCTTGTGCGCTCATGAAATATGCGTCGGAATATCATGACAACATTTTTCCTTGTTTTGTCATACCCGATTAATGTTTGAAAACTGTGGTTAATATGTTTTGATTAAATATCTATGATGAATTGTTCATTAATAAATCACAACAATCCCGTGCTATGGGCATTGCCATTCATGCAGGCTACAGCGGACGTTATTTTACACAACTACTCAAAGCTTCCGGTTTTCGAACGCAGGCCGTGAAAAAGGCCTATGGTTGCTAGTTATGATGTCCCTAAGTTAGCTATGTGTTGTGAAAGACTAAGCGCCATTCATGTTGATTGTCTCATTCTCTCTCTGTGACACACACACACACACACACACACTCCCCATACAGTTATGCATGAAAATACCACAGAAAGAAAGTTAGTCAATATCACACGAAGAGCACAGTTTTCACCTCTAAAAATCAGCATGATTACAAATGTGATACTGATTTTATGCAACAGTTCAATAAACAAGAAGTTAATATTAAGATACTTGCATTTTAGACACCATATTGCCTGTTTTTGCTCTATTTCGCCAACAAAAAATACTTCCCAACACAGCCACAGCACTGTTTTGCGTCTCTGAGCAACATGACGGTGTTTCATTCCTGAATGAATCAACCGTTTAAATGATTCGGTTCAATCGCAATGACTCACTTCTTAACAGTGACTTGCTGCCACCTACTGGTGGTTTTAATTTCACATTTAAAGTATCTTTTCATTTTTTAAATCAGTGGCATATATAAAACTGATCCCTTTTTTCCTAGTTCTCTGCCTATGTGTAGCTTCAGTTGTTGACTATACTTGCATGAGATGCTTGTGGTTGAAGTACTTTAAATGTAACGTGATGTGGGGGCGATTTTTGTCCTTTTCTCTGAGGACATTTCATCTCCAAAGCCCATCAAACATGCATTGCGGCTTTGAGTGCAGGAAATGCATTCTCTGTACTGCCGCTGACTCCATAGCATGTGGGAATGGTTTTGGTGATCTCGAGTTTGATTGCTGTCGAGAGCATGTTGGCAGACATGTTTCCATGTGTTTATCTACTCAGATGTGCTTTGAGGCCCTCTACTAATGGACTAGACCACCTCAGATTTAACAGTGGTTTCTCTCACTTTCCTCTCTCTGCCTCGCTCTATATGGGTGAATGTCACGAACCCCATTGAGAACATGCCTGGGTTATATTTTACACCCCACTCTTAATTCTCATTACATCATCTCAAATGATGTAATGATATGTATATGTAGTACATCTCTAATAAACTGTAGTGTGAAGTAATGTACTGGGGACATTTTCTTTGTGCAATGCATATTTAATGTATTTATTTGTTTATTTTTTATTTATTTGTTTTTTGATATTTCTTGATATTTGGTCAAATGACCTGTGAGGTTCATTCTGGGTTGAATGAATATTCCAGTTTGAAAGTGAATGGACTTTGTCTTACTCTTTACAGGCTTAGATCAGTTTGCTAAAGCTCATTGAGGAGGTTAGTTTTGCAGGAGCCGATGGATGTGTTTGTACGTGCTAAAAAGTGATGAAATATTAACTGAATATAATATATATATTATATATTGGGGTATATATATATAATTATAATTATAATTATTTTTTCAAATCAAGGTGTTCTCTGTAATTTATTTGCAATGCAGTAGATTTGCCTTTACTGATCAGAGTACTTAATGTGCAGGCCTTCTATTATGTGTTGGTTGGTTTGATATGGTGAGAGAACTCTTTAGGACATTAATTGTTGAAGTCTTCAAGTTTGAATTTTGATTGAATGTGGTAGAGTCTTTATATAAGGTAGAGTCTTTAAATCAAATTTATCTTGATCATTTGAAATAAGGAATCGATATACTATGAAACCTACTGTAACCCCAAACTTCCTCCCCAGCCTAAAAAGATTGCTTGAAACTAAGCAGCAAAAACTGCAGAAACTCAGTGTTCACCCAATCTTGTGCTGGTTTCTGGTTGTTTGTGGCACCTGCCATTCTACATATCCTTTCAAAGGATTCCAATGTTACAAGCAACTTTCATAACCCAGAGTAAAAAGCAGTGCTAGCCCCGCTTTTAAATTACTAGTATGAAAAGTACCTTTACCCAGGGTTAAAAGTAGGGATGTCAATTTTCGATCATTTCCATGATCGATCGTCGTTTAAATTAACGATCAATTAATCGAGTAATCGTTAACTTTAATGCAGCAAAATGCATCTACTGCAGCAGCACGCAGTCACCGGCATGACAGGATGTGCAAAATTTTATTGTGATTCACTTTTTATCACTGTTTTCGTATCTCTTACTGTGGTAAACATGCGGAAGGGAAATGAAAGATTTCATGGCCATGAATTAAGAATTTGTTCGATGTATTAATTTGTTCCCTCATTTTAGTTAAATCATGGGTTATTTAAGGAACAAAATTAATGAAACATGGACAGTGGCCACAAATTAATAAGGTTTTCATTTTATTTTTAATGTTTTAATTATTGCGCAATGCTGTTATCATAATAAACACTTGTTGAACGCCGATTTTATTGCTCTTTAATGTGATATGTTGTTTGTTTGCTATTCTTGCATTTTTTAAGTAAAAAGCTGGTCTGTTTCTGAATTGTGGATAGGGCCTACATACGCAGCATGCCTTGTGCGCTCATGAAATATGCGTCGGAATATCATGACAACATTTTTCCTTGTTTTGTCATACCCGATTAATGTTTGAAAACTGTGGTTAATATGTTTTGATTAAATATCTATGATGAATTGTTCATTAATAAATCACAACAATCCCGTGCTATGGGCATTGCCATTCATGCAGGCTACAGCGGACGTTATTTTACACAACTACTCAAAGCTTCCGGTTTTCGAACGCAGGCCGTGAAAAAGGCCTATGGTTGCTAGTTATGATGTCCCTAAGTTAGCTATGTGTTGTGAAAGACTAAGCGCCATTCATGTTGATTGTCTCATTCTCTCTCTGTGACACACACACACACACACACACACTCCCCATACAGTTATGCATGAAAATACCACAGAAAGAAAGTTAGTCAATATCACACGAAGAGCACAGTTTTCACCTCTAAAAATCAGCATGATTACAAATGTGATACTGATTTTATGCAACAGTTCAATAAACAAGAAGTTAATATTAAGATACTTGCATTTTAGACACCATATTGCCTGTTTTTGCTCTATTTCGCCAACAAAAAATACTTCCCAACACAGCCACAGCACTGTTTTGCGTCTCTGAGCAACATGACGGTGTTTCATTCCTGAATGAATCAACCGTTTAAATGATTCGGTTCAAT
>NW_015664459.1:2029468-2030984 GCF_001515625.1 Sinocyclocheilus rhinocerous
TTATCTGGGGAAATGACTGTTACTACATTTCTATTGCATTCCATGTTGAAGAACTTTGTGTTGTTTCTTTTTTAATGTACTTTTAAAGTTTAAATCACATTAAAAGCTTAATTTGTAATTATGAGTGAATGATGATGCATTTATGTACCGTCACCGTCACTCACAGCCGCTCGCACGTGTTTTGCAGATGAGTCGCACGCAGCCCAAAATTAAACTGCTTAATCGACCATCGATAGCTTTAATCGTTGACATCCCTAGTTAAAAGCGGGGTTTAGAATGACAATTACCCAGAGTTGAGCTAAGCGGTATGTTTATTTTTATCAGTGTAACTTTTTTGTGCCACATTTGAGTGTTTTATGAACCTGTTATTACAGAGTAATTCAGGCTTTTCAAAGAAACTGTTATTGAAGGATGGAGCAGCACAAACTATTAGTGGTCGACCGATATATTGCCAAGGCCGATATATCGGCCAATATTTGGCATTTTTCAAATATCGGCATAGGCCGATAAGTTTTTCCTGTTTGGCCGATGCGTTCGAGGCGGGACTTTTATTTTGACGGAGCTGAGAACGGCAGCGTCTGTGCACACAGTGCTCACATTCTCCCTCTTGTTTGCTGTCGTCATTAACAGTTCTGTCTAATACGGATAGAAGTAGGGCTGAAACGATTCCTCCGCTGTAGCCTGCATGAATGGCAATGCCCATAGCACGGGATTGTTGTGATTTATTAATGAACAATTCATCATAGATGTTTCATCAAAACATATTAACCACAGTTTTCAAACATTAATTGGGTATGATGAATCAAGGGAAAATGTTGTCATGATATTCTGGCGCATATTTCATGATTTAAATGGGAGCGCACTAGGCGTATGTATTCACAATACTTCAGAGACAGACCAGCTTTTTACTTAAATGCAAGAATACCATACAAACATATCGCATTAAAGAGCAATAAAATTGGACAAGCTTATACATCTTATAAAACATTACCCACGACTACAGTGACTTGCTGCCACCTACTGGTGGTTTTAATTTCACATTTAAAGTATCTTTTCATTTTTTAAATAATTGTAAATATCAGTATTCAATGTTTTATGTTTAAAATAACAAAATATTATTTATGCATTTGTAACTGCAGGTCAAATGCATTCATGTCCCTCTGAGCTGAGTTGATTAGTGTGTAAATAGGCCTACATCTAAATGCCTCTTCAGATGCAGCTTCTGTGTTTCCTCTGCATTACTGGGTATGATGAATCAAGGGAAAATGTTGTCATGATATTCTGGCGCATATTTCATGATTTAAATGGGGGCGCACTAGGCGTATGTATTCACAATACTTCAGAGACAGACCAGCTTTTTACTTAAATGCAAGAATACCATACAAACATATCGCATTAAAGAGCAATAACATTGGACAAGCTTATACATCTTATAAAACATTACCCACGACTAAAGACTGTACAAATTAAACAGTAATAATGTTAGCATTGCTTTTGTGCACTTACTTTACTTTCC
>NW_015664459.1:2031028-2031695 GCF_001515625.1 Sinocyclocheilus rhinocerous
GTTTTTATTCTAATTGACTGATTAAATGTAAGAATTTGACTCAAAAGATGATGCACACTTTCAGAAAAAAAAAAAAAGCTTTATAAAGGTAAAAATGCCCATAAAATGTCAAATTAAATTTAAACTTATTGTAACAGATTACTTTCTATCACTGATGTGAACTGACTAGTACACAGAATATGAAGGATATCAAAAACAAATTTTACACACACACACACACACACACACGTACGTAAAGAGACATTTAAGAGGGTTTATTCTCCAAATAACTGTAATTGTGTGTTGCAGAAAAATGTGTTTAGAAATTGTGTATGGACTCTTGTTCTTGTTCATACAAATTAAACAGTAATAATGTTAGCATTGCTTTCGTGCACTTACTTTACTTTCCAATAGGCTAATCGTCACGTATTAGATCAAATTGGAGTTGTTCAAATATATTCATATTTTTCATCCCAGAGTTATTAAAAAATAACTGGTTTTACCATCTTAAACGTGACATATCCTCCGGGTTTGAGCGCAGTGATTGAATAGCATTATACAGTAGATAAGATTGGAGATGAATCATAGTAAACACTGTGCAATAATAAAAACAATAACATTAAAAAATAAAATTAAAACAGTGTGTGTATATATATATATATATATATATATATATATGTATATATAT
>NW_015664459.1:2031767-2046444 GCF_001515625.1 Sinocyclocheilus rhinocerous
GTATTATTATTTTTATTACTATTATTTTGATTTATGCCTTAGTTTTAGTTTGTACCTTTTTACCTTTTTTAAAGTAATGTGAAATGGATTTTTATATTTCTTGATTTATGCCTTAATTTTAGGTTGTAATGTTTACCTTTTTTAAAGTAATGTGAAATAAAAAAAATTATTTTTATTTATTTTATTTTTATTTTATTAATTTGTATTGATATATTTGTATTTGCGTTTTGAATGTAATTTGGCAATTAAATGGGTTTAGTTTTAACAGTAATTAATGTATGCAAGTTCAGCAGTAAAAATATTTATTTTTCTAAAAAAACAAATTAGTTGTTTATTTTAAGAGACCTATCTTATTTTCTCTTGTATATCTAGTATTGCTCTTTAATAAAGAAAAATTACTTCTTGCGGTTACTAAATTACTAAAATAATCGATAGCTACAGCCCTAGATAGAAGTCTGTCTAATAATCAGATAGAACGGTTAAACAAAGGAATTAAAATGTATACAAAAATGTATTATAACGATTGCTTTTATATTATTAGTAATAGAAAAGCAAACATTAAAATACTGTCTCGTTTGTCTTCAGCATTCAGCAAATACGCATTTAAGTCATTTGAACAAATCTTTGAATGTCTATTAATGAACATTTAATTTCACAAACCTTGCAAACTTAGTCGAATCTAGTTGAGATCTTGTGAAGTGTGCATTTGTATCCTGCATGATCACGTATGCTCTGCATGACGGTCGGTCTGTGCGAATTGAAAGGTGACAGGAGGAGCGTTCAGCCTCACTGGAGATGCGAGATCGACAAAATTTAAACTCGTGATTTCAAATTATGCTGCGCTTTATCCATTTACCCACTGTCATATTCATGTCATTTTCACTGTGTGCTGTATGTAAAATGACTGTTACCTAAATGTATGTTAAAAACATACCGTGAAACCGTGATATTTTTTTTTTGTCTAAGGTTATCATACCGTCAGAATCTCATACCGGCCCATGCCTACTGGTGTTATACTTTCAGCTATTTTGAATTTGAATTGCCTTGACTTTTTGAGTTGACCTGTAAAACTGAATGTCTACATAGAAATATTTAGCATTTTTCTTATTTGATATTATTTCTGAACATAGGATTCGCTGCAAGTTTGTACAATATTTACCTTCATATTTCATTCTTTTGTTCTTGAACTTGTTTTTGTTACATTATCTTGAAACTGTCAACATTCTGAAAGAAATCTGTATTTTATTTTTTTTGCCAAATCACCCAGCCCTAGTAAGGGTACAGTAGACATTGCTATCAAGCCTTGAATACCACTCTTGTTGCAGCTGTTGTCATGATGAAACTGTTGCAAAGGAGCTTGTGGGATTGGGTGACAGCGACATAGGAATGTGCCCATCGTGTGCCAGCACACCAACTGTCCCTGAAATTGTGATAAACCCATTCCTAATAAAAGGACCTCTGAGCAAAAAACACAATGGATGAATCCTCTGCTCTTTTTCTCATCTGAACTGTCCTTTCACGTTCTGTGTGCTGAAATGAAGGAATACAGTAAAATTAATCTGCATTGAGGAAATGACTCATGTTTGAAAGGTGAACTATCAGTATTCAGGAGACTAATCTGTCTTTCATTTTGCTTTCGCAGGATTCCTTGGACTTCACAGCCACATCTTCAGCATTTTTAGCTGGATTTTAACCTTTCCCATCTGAAGACGGCCATGGAATCGGTAAATCCCTTCTTTCTTTCTGTTGCAGCTAGTAATGAATATTTGACTCTTAGCGGCTAGTTCCTCGTTTTTGGTGTGACGGTTGGATATTGAAACACTGAGGAAGCATAACTGAGGCTGCAACTGTCTGACTCTGGCTGCAGTGGGATGTTTATTTTCCTTAGATATTGTTCATTTTTTTTCAGTTTGAGAATAGTGACTAGGCACTTTGAGCAGGTGTTTCTCACTTGCGTTAAATAAAGTATATATGTTTGAACATGTAGCTTTTATTTGTGAATGTGATACCGTTGACTTTGTTGGCGCCCCTACTAGTACCAACAGGCAGGTGGACGGCTCAGCTCTGGAATGTGTGCATTAAGAGCAGGGCTTATTGCATGCCTGGGCCCTGCCTGCCGCTGCTTTTGTTAAGGGTTTTTGTTTTTGAGTATGGATTTTGCATCCTCTGTGTATATGTGTGCGTAGAGGCTGTTGTGAAAATGGGTCACTGCTTGCAGAGAGCTCGCTGTCTCTAATCTAGGGTCCCAGTCCAGCACACAGCTCATGTGACCATGCTTCTTCATCAGTAAGCAGTGGCAGCCTATGACAGTCATTCCCAACGGAAGCCAGCAGACCCATAGTATTAGAACAGATAGTGTGCTGTTGTGTACTAAGAAAGGCTTAAAAATAGTTCACCCAAAAATCAAAATTCTGTTATCACTTATCACCTTTCAAATCAAGCCCTTCCTCCACGGGGCACATAATTAGATTTTAGGCAGCTGTTTTCCATAAAGTGTAAATTATATTATAACTTAGTTTAAATTTTAGTAATTATTTACTAGATGTGTAAATTGGACATTTCATCGCAAGACGATCTGACATCAATTCACTTAGCTGGCGATACAATATTAGCCAATGCACATGATATCATTACCTATTTGGTGGATGCATCATTCAATATGATTGCATTGATACACCCATATTATTTATTACTAATGATCACCTCCACAGCTCTGACTTTACAACCAAGTGGTATACAAAAAGTACAAAGCATTAATGAATGATATTGATTCTTGTTGTTTTTCTCAGAATTTCAGAGTCAGATGGTTTCATAAGACTTGGGGTGCTTTCACACTTGGTTCACTTGCCTGGTCCGAACCCAAGTTCGATTGCTCCCCCCTCCCCCTGCCCCCGCTGGACTGCGTTCATATTATTTTATTTGGCTCCGAACCGCGCTTCGTTTGCGTCATCAAGCCAGCAGCTGTTTACCCCGTTGCTTAGTAACTACTGCGCAGGAGAAGGCAGCAAATGCATAACATTGCTCTCTGCACTTTTATATATTTTTGAACTGTTCGTTTTGTTTACAAAGCTTCGGTACATAATGGCACTTACATCTGTTTTACGAATGTACTGAAAATGCTCTAAAGAATGCTAAAAGTGAACAGAAATTAGATATACAGCTCTCTGTTTGCAGCACGTCAGTCACGCTCGTCAGGAAAGTGAGTGAAACACACACAAACACACATTTTTATCAAATAATACGTCATTAATAGCGGTTCACTTCTGCGATTTGGTACAATTGCGTTCACATCAGCAGCGAACCGTACCGGAGTTCACTTGAACCGTACCCCAGACCACCCTTTTTAAGCAGACTCGGGTACGGTTAGTGGGTGCGCACCCGAGTTCGGAAGACAGCGTTCATATCATCCAAACGAACCGAACTCTGACGTCAATCGAACCCGGGTGCGCACCAAAAGTGCTAGTGTGAAAGCACCCTTACAAAACATTGTTTATCTCCTTTTGTGTTCCACCAAAGAAAGACAGGGTTTGGAACAAATTTTCATTTTCGAGTGAACTATTGCTTGCAGTTTTGTGTGTAGCATCATATTGCTACAGTTGTGAATGCTGTTATCTCTCAGCATACATGCTAGCAGAGTGAAGTCAAGCTCCTTTTTTACCCTCTGAAGCGCTGATAATTTCCTCCATGTTTTGTTGTCCCTGTGGAGCTCTGGAGCTCAGAGATCTTCTGGTGTTTACCTCTGAAATCAGACTATATCTGCTTACCGTCAGTGGAAACCAAGGAGAATGATCACAAAGCTCATTATGCCGGCAGCACACGCTGTGTGTGTGTGTTTTCCTCGCCCCTCCCAAACCCCTTCCACTTCTCCTCATGTGATGCCAGTCACATGGTTTCCTGGCACCCATAGCAGTAAATCAGAATCAGATTTTATTTTTAACCACTCTAAATCCACCGCCATTCTGATGGTTAGCAAAGGCACTTGCTTTAGCCCGTTCTACCCCCATTTCCCCTTGAACCCTGCTCACCACCTGCCAAAGATCTGATCATATTTGCAGCATTATCTGCTGACTGCAAGAGGGGAGGTGTTTGGTATGGCCACAGATGAAAGGAAGCCCTCTGCTCATTACAAGCGTGTTTTTCTTGTCCTCGCTTCTTTCCAGAGCAGCTCCGTCCCTCGGTGAGATTAGTCTGTGGTACTCCAGTGGGGAAATGCAGCCTTGCCAGTCAAATTACATAACTCTCATAGCCAGGCTTGAGACAACTATAGAGGCTTTGTTCCCAAGTTACTCCACCCCCTCCTTCCCCTCTTGGCGGCCCGCATGTTAATGTGGTATTGAAAGGGTCTGTGTGCTTCGAACAGGCCCAGCTCTGTGGTGAGAGAGCAGAAAACTTGCATCATTAACGTGCACAATAGCATCATGCTCGTATGCGAGCACAAAGATTAGAACAGCAATCAGTCTCTTCCTGTGAAAGACAACTTTGCGTTTTGACTGGGACTTTTAAACTGTGCTTCAGGGGCAGTGGGGCTTTTTCTGCATGTTGGGCAGTGTCCTTTTTCTAATTGAGTTGAGTTTTGTGCTTGTACATTCTGGTGCTAAAATGAGTCAGGACAGCAGAAATGAGAAGTCTTACTGCATAAGTGTGCCTGTAACTAATGCAATGCAGGATGAGGCTGAGCTTGTTGTTGTGCTTTGTGTGTTGTATTGACACACATGCTATTCACATACTGATGGGAAAGTAGCTACTTTTTATTTTGCTTAGAACTCATTTCAGCGTTGCCAGTGTGTTTGTTCTCGTGAGTTGACACTTAATGTGCGAAATTCAGTCATTCTAATAAGAATCTACGTGATTGGGAGTTTGAAAACTGAGTTTTTGTTTTAAAACACTCTCTGTCCACATTAGTGTTTTTAAGCGCTTTCCAAAAGCTTCTAATCCATACTGAAATGTCGGAAAACGTTAAATTCGCCTTACTGCGCATGTGTAAAACCTCATAAAAGACGATACAGACAGAGCCAACAATTTTTCACACAATTCTTTTGGCAGGATCATTTTATTTAAGGAAATATCTCATCATTCACTGACGTGTCTATTTCTCGTTCACTCATGTTTGATCTAAAACGCAACTGCCCTCATGTTTTGCCACAGGACGGCAATTGTGTGTAAATTTTCTGTCATCTTTTTAGGACTGTAATATAAAGAGTGTACAAAGTAAATATCTTTAGCAGCAGTGTGAAAGTGAATGGCACAATAAAAGCACAGTTACCGGTAGGGCTGCACGATAAATCAAAATGGAATCGAGATCGCGATTCGACAGAAGCTGCGATTGTCATGCGTATCTTTCAGTGAAGCACGGTTCTGTGATCAGCAGTAAATCTCCATCCAAAGGCCAGAGGGCGCTCTCGCGCTGAAACTCCAAATACGCCTCGGAGAAGTGACTAAGAACGTGACTAATAAACACACGACTACGGCAATATACGGTTTATCGGAGTTCTTGTTATTATAATTTTAATTCAAATAAAGTATATTTATAATGCAATGCCTTTATCACTGCTTAAATACTATGAAATATGTTGCGTGCCTTATTCTGTGTAAGAAGCCACATCATCTCACAGAAGGATTTATTTCAAACACTTGACTGACGTTATGAAGTGAGTTTGGAGTAAAAATATGTTATTAAATGTGGTATTTTCACATGCTTTCAGATGGAGCAGCATTTACTTCACAGCCGTAGTGCACTGAGAAGCTATGCAAACAGCTGTCATTATCGCGAACGATTTCTTCGATTTCAGAATTGCGCGATAAAATCGTCTGCGATTTTTTTTTTTTTGCGTAACTTGTCAGTGAACTACGGCTATGTGTAGTAAATTCTGCTCCATCTGAAAGCACGTGATGATGATTTCCTGCTGATTACAGAACCGGCTTTTTTAACAAAATGCGCATGACAATCGCATTCGATTAATCATGCAGCCCTAGTTACCGGTATAAACATAGATGTCTATTGGTACAATGTGTCACATGACTAAACATGCATCATCATTTTCAAAAGCCTCTGTCTTCACAGTCCACACTACAACATGTAAACGGCGTTTTCAAATTTATCCACTTTGGAGAGCATTTTCAAAAAGCTTGATTTTCCTTGGCAAAAACGCTGTTTCAGAGTGCAAGGCCAAAACCAAGAGGAAAAATATGCGTTTTCAAATGAAAATGTATTAGTGTGGACAAGACCAAAGTTTCCCATGCAAATTTCACGTATGTTTAAGATGGTCACACAAATTCATTGTGCTGACCAACTGAAAGCCACTTGGTTTGAAAGTGACGAGTGCTTGATGCATATCTACAGCATGGTAATTGGACTTTTTTGCAGACAGATTTTTGCTATTTAGACTGCATCTTTACGGTGGAGAAGTTGAAAGTATTTTACTGTTTAGTTAAAAGTGGAAGTATTAGAACATGAATCTTAAAGTTAATGGGTAGTACTTGGGTTTGCATGTAAGTATTTGCATCCAGCTAAATGCATTGCCTTCATTTTATTTTCAACAACTCTTCTGTTTGCGCAAGAAGGTTTTGAGTAGGGATGGGCATTTTCCAAAAATTTTGCATTCGAATATTTGGGCTCATAAAAAACGAATATTCGTCTTTGGCTATCAGATGCACTCTCTTCTCTGCTCAATCGGAGTACAGCTGTGCTTACCTGCAGTCGTGAATGCAGTGATGGACAGCTGTCTTTCCTCAGTCGACTGTGTTTGGATTTCATGTGATTTCTCATTGTGGTGGTGATATTATGATAAATCAGTTTCACTAATTAATTTGATCAGAAGTAATTACATTTTGTCAGATCATTTAGTAAGATCATTTAGATCAAAGTAAATCCAAACTTCGCGAGTCAGATGACGACATTCTGTGATCAAATACTATCAACTTGTTAACACGCTCCACAGTGCCACCCAGTGCATTTAGTTATAACTGCTTAGGATTTATCATGGATTCCCTCCATTTAGGGCCAGCAAATCAACACATAGTAAAATTCGAATAGTGTTTTTATTAGTGACCGAATGTTCGACTATTCGTGCACACCCCTAGTTTTGAGCAGTATTAGCATGCAAAAAAAAACATGCATGGATGCACTTCACAAATCCGCTGGAAATAGTTTACCATCTGGGTACCTTTGGCATACAGCATGATTTGGAATGCACCGTAGGCCCCGGTGTTCAGTGCAAGTCCTGCCAACTGCTCTGGTTTCTGATTGGTTATGGTGCAGCTCATTTCAGTTTCAGTCTCTGAGTCAGCTCATCACTAATATACTCTGTTTAAACCAGACACACTGAGAACGTTTCAGAGCACAAGTTCAGAGAAAGCGCTGTAGGTTGCTTGTGGTTGTGGGTGTGGTCCACTTCCACTGGATTACACGCAGCACTTGTGTGCAAGGAAGTGCAGCTCTGAACCCTTTGCTTGCCTCATCACTCATCTCCCTTCTCTTTTGGCAAAGGAATGGACATGTCCATTTAGTAAATGAAGAGACGCTCGTATCCAGAGTGATGTGCTGCCAAGACTTTAGAGCCAGTGTTTGTCCTTCTGCTTGTGTCCCACACTGATGGAGAACAGAAACTCTCTGAGGCCCATGATGATGGGTGTCTCATGGTTCTCAGGAAGTTAAGATGAGGAACAAATCATCTGGGTGCTGTGGTGGGACAGTGAAGGGTGTGATTTTGGTATGTCAAACAGAGTTGCTTAGCCTATGTTTTTGTCCTTGGTATAATATTAGGATAAATAGCAAAACAAGATGGCATTTGCCTCAAACGCCTTTTTTTCATGCAAACACCTGGTTTATTGATACTCTGTGACTTAGGATTCGACTTCCATAGTTGTGTCTCTGCAAGACATCTTGTTTTTGTGGTGCAGCCCTTAAAAGAAAATGAAATTTTAGGTGTTTCCCCCAGGCCTAGTAGAGCCGCCACAGGTCTTGAGCGTCAGACTGTGTTGCTGTGTTATGCATTTACACGGCATCAAATAAATGCTAAGCCCACTTGACAGACAAGAGGCCCAGTGAACTACAAAACCCAGTGGAACAAATTAGAGTTTTATGTTCTAATCTGAGCCAAAGAGCCCTCCCATGGTGCCTCAGGGCAGTCATGATTTTAGCATGCTGGTTCAGCTGTATGGGGCTCCGGCACGGTGATTAAAGAACATTGAGAACGTGGAGATGTTGCATTGTTTTCCATAGACGCCCTTTCAACTCAATCTGCGAGCAGTGATTGGATTCTTTGTAAATGTAATGTGTTTTATCTTTACTGTGTCAGTACAATGAAGGAAGTCCATGTCTCTTTGCTAATATAGGAAATGTATGAAATGTCAGCTGCTGGGGCTCCACAAAGCTGACCGTGGAGCAGAGGTTTTACGTTTGCGCATGTGGCATTGGCAGAGAGATAGCAGTTAAATGAACTGTTCCCATTGACCATTTGTCATAGCAAATCAAAGTTTCTGGGGTCAGCTGAAGTTACATGTGCTCTAAATGTTAATAAAATCTTGCATGTCAGTGTCTCTATTGCCAATCGTTTCTTTATGAGGAAAAAGAAAAGAACAAGCACGCCAGCATAAATCTGAGCTTGCATGTATGCACTCATGCTCTCCACACACCCCCTCCTTTTCATTCCTCAGTGACGTTTTGGTTTTTCCCCTGCTTCCTTGTATTGCTCTCTCCCTCCCTACATGCCATGCTCCTCACTGGCTTGGATCATGGTGACTGTGCTGTTTAACTGTTGTTGCTGCTAACAGAACTGATTTATAACCGTATTGTCTGATCTTAGATTATGTTCACGCAGTCTGTATTTGGGATTGACAACCGTATGTACTGAGTGAGTGTCAACAGAAAATCCAAATTAGCCCCGATGCACTGTTCTGATTTTATTATGAACGATTCATCAGTACGTGTTATTCCAAAGGAAAACATGTAATCTTTCATTAAAATATAATATCTTGCTCAGCATCTGAAATGACTGAGATGACATTTCATATAAACAGGAGACTGCATGATTCACTTCAGAGTTCAGAAATATCATGATAGATTCGATCACGGCAAGGAGTAATGCTGTCTATCAGGAGGTGCTACCAACACTATGCTGTTAGGGCTTAGTATTTGTTTCACAATTATGTAAGCAATCAGTGCTGTGATTGACATGACCAATGACATTTTTTGAATCTTTGGGGGCTTGGGCCAAAAACCTTGGGCCAAAGCAGGCCAGCTCGTGCTTGAGGAGTGGTGGAGTTTCTCTGCGTCTGGAGAGCATCAGCGCCGTGGATTATTTCATATAGTTAACAGCTGTAACACCAGCATTAAAGACTTTTAAAATGATTTTAGCTCAAAACTCACTTTCAGACTAGTGTTGTCAAAAGACCCGGTACTTCGGTACCAAGTCGGTACTAAAACAATTAAAAAGTTACGGTACCACGTTTTCTTAAGTACCGGTAGTACCGAGTACCCGGTCAACCCGGGTCTTGATGCGCTATCCGAAAGATGGATCACTGATCATAAACTAGATGTGCTCTGTTTGACAGAAACCTGGCTAAAACCTGATGATTACATTATTTTAAATGAGTCTACCCCCCAAGATTACTGTTATAAACATGAGCCGCGTCCAAAAGGTAAAGGGGGAGGTGTTGCTTCAATTTATAACAATGTTTTCAGTATTTCTCAGAAGGCGGGTTTCAAGTATAACTCGTTTGAAGTAATGGTGCTTCATATAACATTATCCAGAGAAACAAGTGTTAATGATAAATCCCCTGTGTCGTTTGTACTGGCTACTGTATACAGGCCACCAGGGCACCATACAGACTTTATTAAAGAATGTGCTGATTTTATATCCGAGTTAGTGCTGGCTGCAGATAAAGTTTTAATTGTTGGTGATTTTAATATCCATGTTGATAATGAAAAAGATGCATTGGGATCAGCATTCATAGACATTCTGAACTCTATTGGGGTTAGACAACACGTCTCAGGACCTACTCATTGTCGAAATCATACTCTAGATTTAATACTGTCACATGGAATTGATGTTGATGGTGTTGAAATTATGCAGCCAAGCGATGATATCTCAGATCATTATTTAGTCTTGTGCAAACTTCATATAGCTAAAACTGTAAATTCTAATCCTTGTTACAAGTATGGTAGAACCATCACTTCTACCACAAAAGACTGCTTTGTAAGTAATCTTCCTGATTTATCCCAATTCCCTAGCATTTCCAAAACCTCAGAACAACTTGATGATGTAACAGAAACTATGGACTCTCTCTTTTCTAGCATTTTAAATACAGTTGCTCCTTTACGCTTAAGGAAGATTAAGGAAAACAGTCTGACACCGTGGTATAATGAGCACACTCGCACCCTAAAGAGAGCAGCCCGGAAAATGGAGCGCAGCTGGAGGAAAACAAAACTAGAGGTATTTCGTATTGCTTGGCGGGAAAGTAACCTATCCTACAGAAAAGCATTAAAAACTGCTAGATCTGATTACTTTTCTTCTCTTTTAGAAGAAAACAAACATAACCCCAAGTATTTATTCAATACAGTGGCTAAACTAACGAAAAATAAAGCATCAACAGGTGTTGACATTTCCCAACAGCACAGCAGTAATGACTTTATGAACTACTTTACTTCTAAGATCGATACTATTAGAGATAAAATTGTAACCATGCAGCCGTCAGCTATAGTATCGCATCAGGTAGCTTGCTATAGATCGCCTGAGGAACAATTCCACTCATTCTCTACTATAGGAGAGGAAGAATTGTATAAACTTGTTAAATCATCTAAACCAACAACATGTATGTTAGACCCTATTCCATCTAAGCTCCTAAAAGAGGTGCTTCCAGAAGTCATAGATCCTCTTCTGACTATTATTAATTCATCATTGTCATTAGGATATGTCCCAAAAACCTTCAAACTGGCTGTTATTAAGCCTCTCATCAAAAAACCACAACTTGACCCCAAAGAACTAGTTAATTACAGACCGATCTCGAATCTCCCTTTTCTGTCCAAAATACTAGAAAATGTAGTATCCTCACAATTATATTCCTTCTTAGAGAAAAATGGTATTTGTGAGGATTTCCAGTCAGGATTTAGACCGTATCATAGTACCGAGACTGCTCTCATTAGAGTTACAAATGGACCTGCTCTTATCATCTGATTGTGGTTGTATCTCTCTATTAGTGCTATTGGATCTTAGCGCTGTGTTTGACATAGTGTTGTCAAAAGACCCGGTACTTCGGTACCAAGTCGGTACTAAAACAATTAAAAAGTTACGGTACCACGTTTTCTTAAGTACCGGTGGTACCGAGTACCTGGTCAACCCGGTTCTTGATGCGCTATCCGAAAGATGCGCAGATGCGCTCTCTTCATTAAAGCACTGAGACATGGCGACCGGTGGTGCTGCTGATGCGGTGGCTCTGAATCCACTTGTTGACAGGAAAGGAGGAAAAAGCCATGTATGGAAATATTTTGGATTTGCGGCTGATGACCAGGGGAACATCATAGATCAACAAAAACCAATTTGCAAACGATGTCATCGAAGTTTTCTCTCAAAAGGAGGAAACACATCCAACTTAATAAAACACCTCAAAGACCGACACCCAGATCTAATGAAAGAGTTCAAGCAGGTAAGGTTCAATTAAATTTTATATTTAGAGCTTCCGTTATAAACATTATATCATATTTTAATTTGAATGTCGGATTGAAATAAGCATCGCGCGTCTGCGTAGTTAATCGTTAGCGTAAGCGCGGCTAACGCTAACGGCTAACGCGAGTATTAGAATGAAGTTTCTTTATTTACTATTTAATGCTCCTATAGCTTTTATTAGATTAAAAAACAGGAATCTTTATTAATGCCAAAAATGCTTACATTTATGTGCCTTTTTGTTCTCTCGGGCAGCCATGTTGCCGCTGAAGCCGGTTCACGCCGAGATAATTCATACCCCTTCTTTTGAAGTGTGGTCCCGAAAAATCTTAGTTTGAAGGGCTATCTGGCCCTTCCCCTTACCCCTCCAACCAAAAGAGAATCGAGACACCCCTACCCCTTCACATGAACGCGTGAAACGGAGGGGTAGGGGAAAGGGGAAGAGCTAAGGGGTAGAGTTGGGATTGGGCCTTAGCCCCACCCGGCTTGTTCAAAGCACTGGCTCGCACTGGCCCGGCTATTGTGCTTCAAGTTTCTGATGAAGATCATAAGCTGAAAAGAGAAGCGTAACAGTTCCCAACTTAGATCTAACTGTTTGTACTTAATGTGTAAATGGATATTTTTCTAAATGGCAGGCAGTGACGTCTCACACCTTATTTGAGCGCTATAATTGCAGAGCACCTATTTTGGGAGCTGCTCTGTGGATGCAAAACCAGAGATGAAGGCTTGTTCACCAGCATCTGACCATAATGACTTTGATTTTTCATTGTCTATGTTAGACTGGCTGTGGTTTGAGGAAATAGTGCTGTTACATTTTGTCCAAATATCTGAATTCCTATAAAAGGCCTGAGAGATGTGTTCTGCTCCCGGTCTGCTTGGGCTGGTCCCGCAGTCCCTTTTCCCAGCACAGTGCTCAGTGACCATGCTGTCATGTGTCCCTCATCTGGTCTGAAGCCAACAGCACTCTTGGGATGGAGTGTCTTTGTTCACAACCCCTCAGTGTGCATGCATGCCTTTCTCTTCTCTCAATAGAGGTGCTGACCTTTGCTCACTGTGATATTTCCATGTGAAAACAAGAAATTGGGTGAGGGAAGATGCTTGTTTCTTCAAATATCCAGTGTCCTGTTGTGTAAATATTAAATATTAAATATTGTCAAATTTTGTAATCTGCATTAGGCATATGACAGTATCAAATTTTCATGTTGCTATTAATTGCTAATGCTTTTATCACGGTATACAGTATTATCACGGTATTGAAATTTAGTTGCAAAAAAAAGTGTTATCATAAACTATAACAGGTTTAATATCTTTTCTTATAACAAAAACAGCTGAACATTTACATACAATAAGGTAATACACAAAAAATGTATAAAGTAAAAAAAAAAAAATCATACAGCAGGGCTCCAGACTGCGACCATGACTGCCTGTGCGACTAAATTTTGTGAGCGGTTGCACTGGCGCGACCACCGCGTTGCTCAACTCATAAGCGCTGCCATTTCTGTTGCATATGAGAAACATCAAACGGCAAACGAAACTGAAAGCATAACGAAACCGCGCTACTTGTTTGAACTGCACAGGTTTATACTCGCCGCGTCAGCATGAGCGCAAAGGTGCGCGAAGCAAAAAGGACGTGAATACTGAGGAAACGATGGATGGTTTTCATGCTAAAGTAAAGTAAAAGACCGCTTCTTAAACCAGAGAAGGTGAACATGTTGGTATTCTTGTGGGAAAAACACATGCAAGCACTGTCACCGACTACAAGTTTAGTTTTACTTTTCTTTTTGTTTTCATTTTGAAAAGCTTGTTAATCTTTGCTGTTTACCTCACATTACGCTATGGAGGCTCTCTTTTATTTGTATTTTTTTATTTGATTCCTCAGTGTTTGCTAAACGTTCTGTAAGTTATTAGTGGGTATAATACAGCATGTGGTGTATGCCATGCCTCATCTTTGTCTAGTTTGTCATTGTATCTTACTGTTTTATTGTTGTTGTGCTTTTTTAATTAAGAATAACAATTAATCCATCTTTTGTTTTAGTCTTAAACAAAACAATCACAATTCAAATCACAAATACTACTGATGAAAAAGAACGGGTTTAATGTTAACCACTTTCGTTTCCATATAACTATAAACTATGATAAAAGTTCATCAGCATGACACTAATGAGACAAGTAAATACACTTACGAGCTGCTTTTAACTTCCGCTGATAAAGACTGCTTCTCTCAAAGACTATTTCTTTACACTGTTTTCTGCTGGCGCTTGAACACACTTTCCTTATTTTCTCCGCAGCAAATGGCCAAGCAAGCGCAGACACTGATAAGATACGCGATACAGAACGAGACCAAATGCGATAATGTTACTTATTAGTCATATATACATTATCGTATATATACTTACGTTACTTAGAGGCCAAACGCGATAATGTTACTTATTAGTCGCAAAAGAGGGACCAATGGGAAGAATGAGTCTGGAGCCCTGTACAGATCAAAGTGCAAAAGAATTATAAAGACCAATAAGTAACACTTTACAATATGATCTCATTAGCTAAGCTTATTTAATGCATTAACAATAATAATGAGCAATAGCTACATTTGCTACAGAAGTTATTAATCTTTGTTTTAAAAAATACAACTGTTCATTAAATAACACAGTTGCACTTTTTGATTTTAACAAGGTGTTATTAAATATTGAAATGACCTAAGATTAATTAATGTTTATAAGAATTTTTCATTGGCAGTTTATGTTAACTAATGAATTAACTAATGTTAATTAATAAATACCTTAATGTAGCCTAAAGTGTGACCAAACAATAAAGAATCAAAACATCTTCAAATAATATCTAGGGCAAGTTGTAGTCCAGATTAAAATGTAAAAAAAAAAAAAGTTTGAAAAAAAATCTGAATGGCCGTTTAAACCATAGATATGTAATAGGTTTTAAAAAGTAGTGCAGCTGCTTTGTTTACAGGTTTCCAGGGTAACGGCTGCATTTCTGCGGTTCAGCGCCATCTGCTGTCTGTC
>NW_015664459.1:2046456-2059191 GCF_001515625.1 Sinocyclocheilus rhinocerous
CAGATCCGGCGTAATGACGTCATCACGCCGGATCTGGGTCAGCGCCGGCGCCGCCACATGCTCGCGTATATGGTACTGTCGTGAACGCGCATCCACAAGTGACGCAGTAGAGACGAAAATGTGGAATAAAGTCGTTTTTTTTTTCTTTGCGCAAAAAGGTATTCTCGTAGCTTCGTAACTTTACAGTTGAACCACTGATGTCAAGCGCGCTCATTCTTGCGTGTACATATAATTTTATTTTCACCACCTGCAAACTCACAAGGAGCTCATAAAAGGCACTTTACCTCACCGTTGCTCCACGTTTGCCCTCTGCTTATTTTGTTTTGGTTATACCGTGTTGTCAAATCATGTCGCATAGCATCGCATCTTGTCATTACTTCCTGTTTTTGGTTCGTTTAGAAGTATGTGGTCCGTATTGTATTCATATTTCATTCGAACCGCACCAGAGTTTGTTTGGAAGCAGCCCGAGACCCATCTTTTTAGCGGTCTCGGTCCGCTTATTTGGTGTGCACCAGGGTTTGGATGGCAGCGTTCACACTTACTTTCAAACAAACCGAACTAACAGAGCAATCGCACCAGAGTTTGTTTTAATCGAACCAAACATGACAAGTGTCAACACATATTGTAAAAAGGGGCATAATATGTCTCCTTTAAACCGCAAAAATGAAGTCTCCACTTCTCTGGGTGAATGAGCGGCAGTTTCATCTACTACATGTATTCAAGCGTGCATGATGCTTGTTATTGTTTTTTCCTCACTTTAAGGACAGTCCACATTGACATTTTTTTGTAACATTTTATTCATTACCTCTGTTTGTGATAAATTTATATTAAATTATAAAACACAGAATCAGTTGTATTTATTTGTCCTTGTTCACAGCCCTTCAGTGTGGGGAAAAATACAACTGATTTTATAGGGTCCTAATGTTTGCACACTCTTTCTGACTTCACACTGACATATTTTAATGTCTTAATATTGCCTGCACAGTTGGTTGCTGTTATGTGTTCCTATTGTATTAGGGGTGGATCACATGAGAGCTCCCTTTCTGCACTACTAATACCAGTCTCTGCCTCAACTTTGTGGCATTGTCAATAGTCACTGTCCTCTGGAATTGCCAACTTTTGTTGAAAATGAATCACTTCCGATATCTTTGTTACTGCAAATCGTTCACACAATCTGTTGTGTTTTACCATTGCAGCAGATAAAAGGTTAGAAGTCAAGGAAGCGTTTGTTGAATAAGCCCTGTTGTTCATCTAATCTACATTTTGTTTGGTCTCCGTATAGAGTAAAGTTTTCTTTATAGAGAGAAGATGATGTATTGTTCTGTTGAATGTTTTAAAGCCGCTCTTATCTGAGAGCATTCTTAAAGCAGGTGGGAATGTTTGTATGTTCATAACCTCACTTGAGTCTCACTGAAAGAACTGTGCTTGCTTGTGTTTTTGACTCTAGAGAAGGTTGGAGCTCCTCCGGATCCAGGTGTTCTTCATATCACAGGGCTTGCAGTGACAGCAGCCATGATGTCTTAATATTGCCTGCACAGTTGGTTGCTGTTATGTGTTCCTATTTTATTAGGGGTGGATCACATGAGAGCTCCCTTTCTGCACTACTAATACCAGTCTCTGCCTCAACTTTGTGGCATTGTCAATAGTCACTGTCCTCTGGAATTGCCAACTTTTGTTGAAAATGAATCACTTCCGATATCTTTGTTACTGCAAATCGTTCACACAATCTGTTGTGTTTTACCATTGCAGCAGATAAAAGGTTAGAAGTCAAGGAAGCGTTTGTTGAATAAGCCCTGTTGTTCATCTAATCTACATTTTGTTTGGTCTCCGTATAGAGTAAAGTTTTCTTTATAGAGAGAAGATGATGTATTGTTCTGTTGAATGTTTTAAAGCCGCTCTTATCTGAGAGCATTCTTAAAGCAGGTGGGAATGTTTGTATGTTCATAACCTCACTTGAGTCTCACTGAAAGAACTGTGCTTACTTGTGTTTTTGACTCTAGAGAAGGTTGGAGCTCCTCCGGATCCAGGTGTTCTTCATATCACAGGGCTTGCAGTGACAGCAGCCATGTTTGCGTGTGTGCCCCCTCCCAGTGTCTGGCTTTGATTCCTGCCAGCTGAATGGACAGAACCAGCACAAAATGGGCCTGAACTTGTGGAGAGGAATTTATGTTTGGAATTGTGGCTTTCAGTTGTTTCCTTTCCTGGTCTGCAGTGAAATGTGTAGTGTAGTGCTTGTATTGAGTAGGGATCAGTGATTTATGCTAAATATGTACAATATATTTCCACTTTTTAGTAGCTATTTAAAATTAAGGAACATGGTGAATGTTGCAGTAATGTTGTTACATTTTTGGTCCTTAGTTTCAAATAGAACATGTCTGATTCAGGGTTTTTCCTGAATTGAAAATATTTTGGCAGCCACCAAAGAAGTCTTTATTATGCTTTATTTCATCATTTAATGCGATTTCTGGGGATTGACTGCTGAGCTTGCGATGGGGGTATGTCACGTGTGTTGATGACTGTTTTAATACCTTATTTCGGTGATCAGACTTATCACTTAAAGGGTTAGTTCAGCCAAAAATGAAAATGAACCTGTGTTCCACGTACGACAGAGAGCGGAAGTGAGAGAAAAGTGTTTATTTCGTTTGAAATATGGTTATTTTTCTTCCGAAAGCGCATGGATTCGCTACGGGAGGCCTTTATTCATGACCCCGGAGCCGTGTGAGGCACGTTTTGTTATAGGTGTGTGCGTTTTATTTGATGACTTGTAGACTGTTTAACAGAAATACCTGCTGACTGCAATGATAACGCTTGGAATAGCTGGGGCAATTTTTAATATAACTCCGATATGATTCGTTTGAAAGAAGAAAGTCATATACACCTAGGATGCCTCGTGGATGAGTAAAACACTGGCTAATTTTCATTTTTGGGTGAACTAACCCTTTAACCTTTTTTAGCTTTGTTTGAAATGCCTTTCCTACATTCCAATGATCTTACGTGGATTTTCTGCTCAAACTTAGTAAGTTTAATGGCTTCTGTGAGTCTCACTTGTGGACTTTCTGTGCAAGGGCTCTCTTCTGCTTTGAGCGTGAATGAAATAGACATTATAAAAGTGTTTACACCTCTATAATGCTCACATCACCCCATTTTTGGTATAAAAAAACTCTTTTTAAAAAAGTTTTCTCCAACCGAGCACACATTTGGACTAAAAGCCCTGCCCTAATGAGTGTTAATTATTTAATATGACAAATTGTTTCTTTGCATTTATTTTGTCAGTACTTGTCATGCAGTTCACATGGTACTGTGTGTATGGATAACATCAGCCACCAGCGAAGACTCGTTTTGACCCAGGACAAAACCTGTAATTTCAGCATGAGTATGTTAAGATGGCTGTTTTAGTAACATCTCTGATTTAAATTTAGTAGAAAAAAAAAGCTTTTTTTTTATTTTAAATTGCTGTGAATCATTTTAAACTGTCCATTTAAATGAATTGATTTTAAACAGATTCTATGATTTATCTGCTTGAAAGCTAAAAAGTGCCTGGTTGACATTCATGTATTGCATTATTTAGAGTTCAGCCAAAAATGAAAATGAACCTGTGTTCCACGTACGACAGAGAGCGGAAGTGAGAGAAAAGTGTTTATTTCGTTTGAAATATGGTTATTTTTCTTACGAAAGCGCATGGATTCGCTACGGGAGGCCTTTATTCATGACCCCGGAGCCGTGTGAGGCACGTTTTGTTATGGGTGTGTGCGTTTTATTTGATGACTTGTAGACTGTTTAACAGAAATACCTGCTGACTGCAATGATAACGCTTGGAATAGCTGGGGCAATTTTTAATATAACTCCGATATGATTCGTCTGAAAGAAGAAAGTCATATACACCTAGGATGCCTCGTGGATGAGTAAAACACAGGCTAATTTTCATTTTTGGGTGAACTAACCCTTTAACCTTTTTTAGCTTTGTTTGAAATGCCTTTCCTACATTCCAATGATCTTACGTGGATTTTCTGCTCAAACTTAGTAAGTTTAATGGCTTCTGTGAGTCTCACTTGTGGACTTTCTGTGCAAGGGCTCTCTTCTGCTTTGAGCGTGAATGAAATAGACATTATAAAAGTGTTTACACCTCTATAATGCTCACATCACCCCATTTTTGGTATAAAAAAACTCTTTTTAAAAAAGTTTTCTCCAACCGAGCACACATTTGGACTAAAAGCCCTGCCCTAATGAGTGTTAATTATTTAATATGACAAATTGTTTCTTTGCATTTATTTTGTCAGTACTTGTCATGCAGTTCACATGGTACTGTGTGTATGGATAACATCAGCCACCAGCGAAGACTCGTTTTGACCCAGGACAAAACCTGTAATTTCAGCATGAGTATGTTAAGATGGCTGTTTTAGTAACATCTCTGATTTAAATTTAGTAGAAAAAAAAAGCTTTTTTTTTATTTTAAATTGCTGTGAATCATTTTAAACTGTCCATTTAAATGAATTGATTTTAAACAGATTCTATGATTTATCTGCTTGAAAGCTAAAAAGTGCCTGGTTGACATTCATGTATTGCATTATTTAGATAAAATTATATGTATATTTAGTGGTTTATTACAGCTATATTGGTGCATATAAATAATGCATGTTTGTATTAAATTTGGTTCATTTAGTGAAAAAAAAATATTGTGCAAAAACATGCATTGATTATTTTGAACTTGATATTGACTTCATGTTAACGTTTTGAATCTAATTAGCTACAATGGTTGTTTGATTGAAATGAAATCACCATTTGAAGCAATTTAAAGCATAAACAAAAAATACAGAAATAGACTGAATCTCATAAAAGGGCTAAAAAATATTTTCTCTGATGGCATCAGAGTTTCTTTAAAAAGGGGCTGGGACATTCTGGGCATCTGTGGGTAATCAGCTGCTCAGAGATGGAAAGAAGTCACAGTTCGACTTTGTGGCCATTCTCGCTGCTGGAGCCGAGTAGGGGCCAGCAGCCAGCCTGCACAACAGACGAGTCGGCAGATGGGGCCTGCTCAGACTTAACCCTTCCCACGCCACACATGCCCCATCTGTCCAGCCTAGCAAGCTTAGTTCGCCATCTTACTCAGCCTCCCCGCTTCCTTCTAGCCTGTCCGAAGTTCACGTGAACTGTCGAGGTCTCTAATGGGCAGCAGGGCGGCAGAAGGACATATGGCCTCCTCCAAAAGAGGAAGTCCAGACCGCTCCCCTTGTCTGTTTGCTCCCTCCCCCATTTTCCCCTCATCCTGTGCCACGAAAGCTTCAGTAGAGGCTTGTTTTGCTCTGGTTTTTGTGTGTGCAGACATGCCACACCCTGGAATATCAGTTGGCAGGCAGCCATCTCGGTCAGATGACTTAAACTGGCACAGCCCTCGTCTGTGTGTAACACTTTTCACATGAAGAGGTTGGGCGGTATAACATGGTAGTCCAGTTTGTCTCAAAGGGTTTCCTTTGCTGCTCGTTTTACTGATATGGTTTTTGTACTTTTTGATTGTCATTTCTGAGCAAATGTTGCAGATGGTTTTCCATTACTTGGAGACGATTTATAGGGACTATAGGGTAATTGGTTAGCAGAGGGTCTAAAACTTCCCCTAATCAGTGATTGAAAGAGCAGTGAGCCTCACTCTGATTTCAGAAGGTTTGCTTTGTTCTTGTTCTTGTGTGTTTTAACTGGATTGGCAAGTTGGTGCTCACTTTTATTGTCCTCTTTTGGTTTAACTGGGTCATCTGCTTTCACTTAGTGCCAAGTGTTAAGTAAAGTGCATAGTTTTCTCTTATTGTTGAGATTACTTATCAGTTGCTAAGAGGAAATGCCATCAGTATAGCAGTGAAATCACAAGTGTCATGCTCTTGAATAGTCTGTTAGTCATTTGTTGTCAATGAGTGTTGAGTTTAAGCAACAACTGAGAATGACTGTTGGCAGTGGGGCCCTTTGAGTTCACGCAAATACAGTGATGCAATACGATAAATGCAAATTGGAGTGCAGAAAGTAAAGTTCATGTGATTCACTGCCTTAGAAAGTTGAATACCGCATTCAAGTTTGAATGCCTGCTGGCAACCAACAGTACAACCATTTGGAGAACTCCAGTGATAAAAGCATTGTCAGTATGAACATCTTTTTATAACGTAGTGGTAATCTGCACTTTTATGCAGCTGCATAGCAGTGGAATGGATAGAAGAGATCTGAAAAAGTGATGTAAAGATAATGCTTTGACTCTGTACTTGGCAGTTTTCCCCTCTGCTCATGGGACGTCCCTGAGGCTCGGTCATATCTCTAACTGAGAGAAGCAGAAGAGAGCCTGGAAAAAATAACTAAATTAGAGGGGTGTCAAGAAGGAGACGGGTCTTGGCTCTTTTCAGGTTTTTTTCTTTGTGCGCTGCTGAGCTATGAAAGGGAGCTCTGTGTATTATAGGCCCAGCGGCCTGACCTTTGTCCTGAAAGGAGATCCAGGGGTTGGCCAATGTCACGTTGCTCACCCCTCCTGCTCGGTTCCCTGCTCTGCTGGGAATGCACGACAGCTCTCACCATAGTGCTTTTGTGAGGCTCTAGTTGTAATTTCACTCAGGCAACCTTTCAGGACACAAGTGGCCTTTTCCATGACCTCTCGCTGGGTCCTTTGACTTCTCAGTGATAGACAGAGGAGCTTTATACCCTTCCTAAATCCTATTGTATTGTTCACTGGACAGAGGGAGAAACTGCCAAGGGTCTTTTCAGGCCCAGATGTGAGAGTAACGGCTATTGCGTGGCCTCAGATTGCACCCAGGACTGAATGAACAGTTGCCAACAGGGTACAAAATTAACACTACCCAAGCAAATGAAAGCAAGAATCACGTTGATAATAAATAATATGGAGCCTACTTGCCAGTTGATCGGTAATGTCCCCCCCCAAGAAGTATGTACAGCTGATACTTTATAAATGAATCAGATCAAAAAGATACAAAGTGTACTAGAGAAATGGTCTGTGACCATTGCATGTCTTGAAACAATGTTTTCAAACAATGTTGAACCTGATGTTTAGGTAGGAAACAGTGTTTTTCCCCCCACATAGTGTAACTAGGTGATGGAATGCTATTGTCGCTAGGTCACTGAAAATAAACTCTAAGAAACAAAATTTAGATGGGTCTTGCTGGTTTTATGAAATGTGAAGTTCTGAAGAACTAGACTACAAATTAAGTTAAAATCAGCAGGGTCAGTGACTGACTAATATTGAAAGCTTTCCTTTTACGTGGTTTACTTTGCAGATTAAATTGTCTGCCATTCTACAGCAGAGTCTGCCAGACCCCTGCAGTGTCAGACTTGGAAGGGGTTTACTACCCTTGTCACCAGCTCTTGTTTGACTTGGACTTAGCGCCAGGAGCATGCAGAAAAACCCAACCAAAGAGACCCATTCAGTAAATTGGTGTTTAATGCTTTTACTACATGTGCTGCCTTGTGTATATTTGCTGGTCATACTAGGGCATTGGTGGAACACTAGATCAAAATGAGTTCATTTTTAAATGGGTGGAATATAGGTACTACTGGTCAATTATTTTCTAAAATAATCTTCATGGATGAAGAAATGGTTTGTTGCTGTCAAGTTCTTGCTTTCAGCCTTTTTTGCCTAAAAGGAATGTGTTGTTCCTGCCATTTCACTGTGAACTAGGTTCAGAGAGCACCACATCTGTCTGTTTTTGTCACCGAGGCACTCTGTGAGTGAGTCACAGCGCCCATGTCGAACATTTCTGAACTGAAATAGCATGGCGATCATCGTATTTCTTTCTTTATCTCTCTTCCTCTCTTCCACCCTCTCCTTTACTCCAGAAGAATAGATGTCTACGTTTCCTGTGTAATTACATTTGCTATAATCACTGCATAGCTGTATGCCATGGTAGTTTTAACTTTTTAGACCGCTTGGTAAATGTTACCTATAACATTTAACCTATATAAATGTATGCATGTCTAGCTGTTTTTGTACTTTGAATTTTGATTATGATTGTTAGTACAAGTTTTCTTGGTCAGGTTTTCACCTTTTCATAATACAGTACATTGTTTCTTTTTGCCTGAGTTTTAACTGACCTCTCACACTGTTGAAGTCCAGTCTCATCTCTCAGGCCTGTGACACCTGTGTGGCCAGACTGACGTGGCTCCATCGCCAATGCAATGGCAGGGCAGTGATCATCCCTAATACTGTTTCTTTCTGTTTGTCTCTCCCTTTCCATCTCAGTCTCTCTCTCTGTCCCCAGGGTTGGCGCATTATCTCTCTGACTGTAAGAACTCCATTATTTACTGAGCACTGAGCCCGTCCTAATATAATGTTCCATTAGATTGCATCAGCCAGATTTATTACTGGGTTTTCTCTCTCTCAACCCCACTGACTCTTTCTCTCTCTCTTGCCTTCCATTCTGGCTTTTCCTGTCTCTGGCCAGCGGGAATAAGGTCTTGAGTGGGATTTGGTAGGAGGGTGGGATTTAAAAATGCAAATCCAATGAATAAGCAAGCATGTTAAAGCCCATGCATTAAAACCGTGACTAATTTGAGACTTCTGCCATGTCAGCATGTCTGTGAACTGTCATCCTGTTTTCCAGGTAGATGAGGATACATTGTCACAGCTGTCAATTTGCATAATAAGTCACTTAACTTCCATGGACTTCCATGGCACTAAAAGCCAAGTGAGCTAATCACAGTAAAGGCCAGTTCACACCGAGAACGATGACTATATTAACGTCTGCACCAACACACGTTAATGTTCTGTTTATTAGATGCACATGCTGCAGTCTGCCCCTTCAAATCAAAGTCATTCCAATTATGTTTTTCTGTGTTGTTATTGTCATGGTGGTTGTGTATACTTACCAATATAGGTATGGTCCTTGATGTGAACAGTCCTTAAGACTACAATGAAATTTCCCACAAGCCAGTTTCTGTTTTAAAGTTTGATTTTAATATTTAAAGACACATCTCACTTTGCCTTAGGCCTGACGTATCGCACGATATATGGAAATGAGCGCGATAATTTTTGGTGCGGCGATATATTGCGACTAAGGCTGCCATCGTTAACGCATGCGATTCATTTTACAATCCTTAACGTGTTAAAATAATTTTATGCAATTAACGCAAAATTACTGAAGCACAATTTCTATTCTAACCCTTTAACCCAATTTTGCTTACTTTTAAACACGAGCTCGGTCATATTCTGTGATTGTCTCTAAAGAGCGCGAGCCCTAGCATATCGCGCTGTGTGAAGTACAGACTGAACAGATTGTCAACACATCCCACCGCTGTATGGCCAGATGAGACGCAAACTATGTTTTCTCGACTGGATAACCAGTCTCGCTAGTAAAGTTTTGATGGATGAAGACTGCAATCAAGGTAAAGACGATTGCGGTGGCGTACAGGAGTCGTACAGTAAGCACGCGTGAGTCAGTTATAATAATGCGTGTATGAGCTCTTGACACACTTATCGCACATTGTATTTATGCACAGGCACAGACATTTCCGTACATTCATGTTTTCTACACACATTCACGATGTTTTGGTTTTTCATGTTTATGTTGCTGTGTTTAGTTCTACGGAATGGATCAGTGTACTGTAGTACAGGGGTTCTCAAACCTCTCCATGAAGTACCCCCAGCACTGCACGTTTTGTATGTCTCCCTGTATCTGACACACCCACTGCAGGTCTTGCAGTCTCCACTAATGAGCTGATGAGTGGAATCAGGTGTGATAGATGAGGGAGACATACAAAATGTGCAGGGCAGGGGGTACTCCAGGAAAGGTTTGAGAACCACTGCTGTAGTAGATGCAGTCAGCAGTTGTTTTTTTTTGGCATCTCCATGTGGTCATGTTCGGTATCGCAACTTGGCTTCTCTAAAATGTAAAAAAGCTCTGTGCTGTTGCACTGTACACAAACTATAAAATTCAGATTTTTTTTTTCTTTCATATACTGTGCTTATTTAGGCTCATATCATTTGGTGTCTTTTTGGAGTTTCTAAGTGTCCTTTTTTGGGAAGACATCTAAGTTTATCTTGAAAAAAGCTTCCAGAAAATATAGATTTTTGAGAATCACCCTTCAGTCTTTTGGTTTATTTTGCTGGATATAGCAAATGATGACAAAATAAACATTTGAAACAAGATAAATGGTCTATGCTTAATTTCATGAAGTGTGCGATTAATCGCGATTAATCACAAAAAAAGGATGTAATTAATTAGATTAAAATTTTTCATTGATTGACAGCCCTAATTGCGACTGATAATTTTTTATAATTAAAAAATAATGATTCATATTATTTTTTACAAAAAAATGCATGTCACCAACATTTTAGTCGATCGCGCTGCCTCTGTTATCTCGTCTGCTCTCTGTGGCACCTCATAGAGGCGGGGCTCAGGCAGCGTCTCCACACCATAGCTCCACACACACAGACACAGTCAGATCGGACAGCATTCAAGCTGCGTGTCGCGTTCGGTTACGACAGTCAAGACGATGGATCTCTCTCCGAGAGCGCACAGTAAATGAAGTTTAAAACTGTTAAAAGAAAAGGCTCAATAAACTACAGAATAGATTTAATACACTACGCATCAATATCTCTTCACTTTCTGCTTTGAACTTTTCTATGTGGAGCGCTGTGACGCTGTGACTCCGTGTTGCTTCAAGCGCATCATTCTGCGCACGAGATGCGCATAAGCGCTTTGTGCAACTCTGGATTGAGCCTTTCATACTGTATTATAATACTTTGGTAACACTTTATTTCGATAGTCCACTTTAGACATTCTATTAACAGTAAGTAACTTTGCAACTACATGTCAATTAGCAGTTAGTAGAGTATTAGTAGACTGTCTGCTTAATATCTTCTAACACTTTCTTTGTCAACTTATTCTACTAACCCTAAACCTACCCTGTCTACTACTTTTGCGCATGATAGGACAGAACAAGAAAGGTTATTAATCATTTAATGTATAGCACAGTAATGGAGGCAGCAACATATGATAGATAGAACTCCTATCTATCATATGTTGCTGTCTCATTACTGCTGTACATTTAAAAGAATTGTATTTTAAGTTTATAGTATGTAGTATTTATATATAAATATATTTACTTGTTTTTCATGAATGTATTTTACTACAATACAAAGAGCAATGTGTAACATTTTACCAGATTTAGTCCTACACTTATTCACTTTTATTTGTTCCCCACTAATGTTATTTCACTAAATGTTTACATTTTATAAAATTATTGTGCACTCATGATTTTTCTAGAATAACCTAACCTAGTTTTTAATAGTATTATTTTCATAGATTATGATAAGATATTATTATTATTACTATACGAATTCTACTAATAAAACAATATAAAAACGCACTAAGGATTAATGAGCTACTGGATTCATGAATATTAATCAGGTTGTGTGCGTTTGCTCGAACTGATTCGCTGAAATCAAAACAGGGACGATAATAGGCGAGCTATATGCGTCGAACTAAAACTTTGACATTTTGCAACGTTTTGATTTAAGTAGCCTATTATTAAAATAATAATGATATTGCATGCCATTGCGATATGCATATTGCGATATTTACATTTGCGATATTTCGATAATTTCGATATATCGTTATTATTATACGAATTCTACTAATAAGAACAATATAAAAACGCACTAAGGATTAATGAGCTACTGGATTCATGAATATTAATCATTTTGTGCGCGTTTGCTCGAACTGATTTGCTGAAATCAAAACAGGGACGATAATAGGTGAGCGCCAGCCAATGAGATTGTCGTTTGCGCATTAGTTCCGCCCACTACAGGAAAACCCGGCAGTTCTTAAAAGCTGAAGAATTCCAAAGGAACTCCGTTATTTTTACAGGAAAATACAACAAAGTATATCGTTTACATGTAGCGCATCAATTCTGCATGTTATGTAAGAATCTCGCTCGCTCTCACTCTTTGCGCGTGAGAGAAAGCGTCAGCGAGTCGTGCGCCTTCACACTAGAGCTTACTGGCGAGTAAAATCTGAGAATTTATTAGCCATTGGCTAATATTAGACATCATTTAGTCGGCCAGAGTGAAGATTTAGTCGCATATGCGAGTGATTTATTAAAAACCATTAAAACCATTGACAGGGAAAGAAACCATTAAAATGGAATCCAGAAAATAATGGAAACCAGAATTTGGTAAAGATAAAACTGTAAAACTCAATTAATTAGACAGGCTTTTTGATTAATTATTGAACAAAATTGTTAAAATACATCATGTATTATAAACAATAGAGCTAATGTACATTACGCATTACAACAAAGGCCTGCAGGGGGCGCCAGTGGCTTGACGATTGTTTTTACACATTACTGTGCAGTGTTGGGCAAGTTACTTCCAAAATGTAATACATTATATATTACTAGTTACTGTCTTTTGAAAGTAATTAGTTACATTACAATATTACTGTCTCTGAATTGTAATGCGTTACACTACTTTTGAGTTACTTTTGAGTTACTTTCACCAAAATATCCACAGAAGTATTATAAAATGCCAAAATGTAGTTTAATGCTGCTCATTCTACATCCAGTGGAGGGTAACGTGGTAGGTCTATATAGCATAAAATATATGAAATCATATTTAGATACCGGTATGTAGGTCTACATTAATGTTACGTTGTAGTTTAGGTTAAAAAAATATAGTAAGCACAAATCGCATTATTACATTCATAAATAACACCAGTAAATAAAGCGAAATGTTATAATGTACAAATAATAAAC
>NW_015664459.1:2059601-2074067 GCF_001515625.1 Sinocyclocheilus rhinocerous
GAACAGCATCGCATATATTTATTTAAATCGTAGCGTTTGTGAATTCACAATTATGCTTAATTATGATTTATAAATGGGTTTAATATATCATGCAGCCTTGGAAAACAGACTAATTTATACATTCTCGTTTGTGAAATGCGCCACTTTCCGGTATTTTGCCGGTTAGTCGACGCAAGCAAAATTAAGTCGAGGATTTTTAAAAATCGAATAGTCGAATAAAATCGACGAATCGCGACAGCCCTAATATACATTCTCGTTTGTGAAATGCGCCACTTTCCGGTATTTTGCCGGTTAGTCGACGCAAGCAAAATTAAGTCGAGGATTTTTAAAAATCGAATAGTCGAATAAAATTGACGAATCACGACAGCCCTAAATATATCGCACAACAAAAAGTAGTTATCGTGACAGCCCTACTTTGCCTTGCACTAAATGTAAGCATAATGTACAGTCAGCTGGTCATTATAGCAAAATTAAACCCCTACAGGGTGAACTGCATTCTATCTTGAATTGGAACAGTCTTGTATCACCCTAAAGGGGTTTATATTGTGATAATGCCCTGCTGACTGCACATTTTCCTGCTTATTACATAGCCACTTACTAAATTTACAAAATACAAATGGACAAGTACTTTAGAAGTGGCTATGCCAGTGGAGACAGTGCCAATGAGTTCATCATAAATATTAAGGCCATTAGGATTGTTAATTGAGGGTGTGCTGTAAAAGTGCTGAGAAAGCACAGATGCATTACTTGTTACATTTCACCCTCTTATTCCTCTGCTTTCGCTCTCTCTGTCCCTCACTCTTTTATCCATCAATTTTCTCTTATCCTTCATTGTATATTCTCCTTGTACCTCCTTCCCTGAAGCTGATGTTCCTCTTTTGCTCTCTCTTTCTTTACGTCTTTCTTTCCCTGTCATCCCCTTGCTGCTCTTATGACTATATCAGCTAAAGTGAAATGCCAGTCTAATCTAGGCGTCTCTGCCTTTGCCAGAGCTGCTTGTGTTCTCAGAGCCACAGTGCTGATCAGGCTGAAAGTGCCTGTCGATTGAAAGACATGAGCTTGCATCATGAATATTTCTACTCAGCTGGAAACGCGTGCTGCATATTAAGAGAGCCGACCCTGCCCACACCAATACACAGCCCCTGCCTTCTACCGTCCTCTAAACCGCACCGGGCCTTCAGCACACATCCATCAGATCATCTTCCATCATCGTGCCATGTCTGATGGGTTAAAAATGCTGCCTGCTCTTCTGGAGGAGCTGCCTGGGGAATTGAGACGGGAGGGTTGAGGGTTGTGATGTGAATGGGTCGAGGATCAATAATATTATTAGCATGAGAGGGCACGATGGAAAGGAGACGGGTGTATGATGTAGCGAGAGAGTAGGGCATTAGTAAATGGAGTTCAGGGCTCTTTTGGAGGTTTAAAAACACATTGAAATGCTCTTGTCCATGTCTGTAATAACACAGACAGCCCTACTGGCATCTTTCACCAGCAGTGCAAAATTTTTAAATCAAGTAGGAAAAATTCCACGTTAACTATGCACTATGATCACTAGCAATACCCTTATACCGCAGTTTCTTCTTTTTTTTTTAGCTGATTCTAATAACCAAATACTGAAACATCTTGTTGTTAAATCAAGTTAATTAATGGAACTGAAAAAACAATTACAAACTATGTATAATACAGAATTTAATATGAAAACTGATATGATAAATACAACAGAAAAGGCTAAATATTAATCTTTCAATGAGCAAAACTGTCATAGTATGAAAGGATTAGATTTGTCCCTTCTGTCCAATACACAGTCACTTAAAAATGGTCTGTATTGATGACGAGTTGGCATCAAATCTTTGATCTTTAATACTATCTGTGCAGTCTCATATATCTGTTATTTCTGTAATAATTGTTTTCTGTAATCCTGTTCCCAAACTGACAAAGCATCAACTATTTGTTAACCCACATCACAACAACAACATAACACAAGCAACATAACATAAAACAAACCAAACTGTGTGTGTTTGTGACTGTCAGACAGTTTCTTCCTATCTGTTTGAGCAAAAGAAACTGCAGAGTTGACCAGACTTTATGCCAGTAGTCAAGTTTGACTGATTCCAGTTTAGCGTGAGTTCAGTAAGTTCAGTATGTTTTTTTTAATCTCGATTTGTTGTCCTGATTTGATGTGCTATGAGCAGGTCAGCATGTTCAAGCTATTTCTATATACAAAGACGTAAGCTTGATTATCTCTTGCATAGATGATCTTTTCCACTCAGAGTTTGTTATCTTTCCTAAACTAGCTTCTCTTCTAATCCTTGGCAGCATGATATGTTGCCATTGCTTTTGGCTCGTATTTTTTTGCTAAAATATATTTAAAGGGCTCAGTTGTGAAGTAAACAAATCTCATTCTTGGTTAGCATGGTCTTGAGTTTGCCAGCTGCTGCTTCTACATTTTGTCATGGTTACTGTGTGGCTATTTTAGCCGTGACCGCTGCTTTCAGCGGATGTATTGTGCTCCTAATGCTTCTCTGTGTTTGCAGTCATTGGCTTTTTATGCTCCCTTGATAAGAACAAGGATATGCACAGCTTGCCTAAATTATTTTGCTTAAAATCTGTAAGAATGATACCTGTTTTTGGCAATGGTAGAGTATGCAAAATTAAGTATCCTAAGAGATGGGACAGTGTAGATTACCCCAAAATAAGTGATCTATTCACTGTTACTTGTCTGTTATTGTTTATCACTCAGATTTATAATCACTGTTTATCACTGCAATTATATAGCAAAATATGCAATATTATATTCTGCTATGTGTTTCACATGTCTAATCTTTGATGAAACAACACTCTTGTTTACTGTTGAACATTTGAAATCATCCCTAGTAGCTATTTTGAAAATATGAAGGGTTTTGTACATTTGTATACGATGGGGCTGGCCACTTGCAGTTGCCTTGACAACAGCCCGTTGAACTGCACAATATGCATGGGGGGCAAAGAAGTAAGCATCAGCACATTACGTGACTGGGAATGAGATGAGCCCGATATACTGTTCACCTGCCCCTACTGAGACAAACGCACCTAATATAGCGACCTAACACTTCTGAGCTTATGACTAAGTGGAAATACAGAGGGAATAGTAAAGTTAGTTTGATTTCATTCTATGAAAGACTGGGGCAATGTGCAGACCACTGGGTTCTTTCAGCACAGTATGTGTCTCCAGCACAATTTAATAATTCTCTTTCATATTTTATTATAATAATTACTTGTAAATTAATCACTTCTTTGTTTTGCAGTTTTATCATTTTGCAACTTTAATTGCATGCAGCAATGCAGAAAATGTTTTTTTTTCATGCCAATAAAGCACCTTGAAACTGAAAATTTGAAAAACATTCCCAGTCTTGCTAGTTCTTGATGCATTGGAGTAGACACTGTATCCTTTCATATAGCCCATCTCTACTGGCTTTTCACTGACACTGAAGGCTGAAGTGGCCTCTTGTACAAGCTCCTTTCTTTCTTGCTGCTGTACGTTGGAGCGCTGTGGTCAGGGGAAATAAAAAGCCACGTCTGTCTGCTCCATATTAGATTTCCAGCTCCACAGACATGTCCAGTTGAGATTTTCCAGGGCTGTGACCTTTAGGGAGGCCCTCCTCCTTTTTTTCGTTCTCTGACAAAGCTATGGCAAAGGCACAACACTTCAGGCCTTGCAGATTACGCCACGTCATGGGACCTCGGAGAACTACTGGACAAACAAAGCAGTGCTGTTCAGTTGGTTTTGTGCCTTCCACGCAAAACCTACACAGAATGATAAAAAAAAAAAACATTTTAATGTGTCATCATAGTAGATGTGAATTAAAAAATGGCCAGGAAATGGTGACGCTATAGTCAACCTGTGACATTTCTGTATGAACCCAAAAACTACAACTCTGCCTGTGGTTAAAACAATGTTACATTATAAATCAGACCCTTCCACTCTTCCCCATCGCACTTTCCTCTGGCACGGCTTTCGGACTTTCCATCACCAACTGCTAAGTGTATGCCCAGTGCTTCACAAGTTTCATTTGGCCAGTGCTGTAGACTGCTTGGACACAACACTGAATGCTGCCGATGAGACTGGAGATTTCTTGTCCGAGACTTGCGTCTCCAACTCTTGTTTTCCAAGAGTTTGAAGAACGGCCATGTCTAAACCTTTCACCAGATGTTTTGCTTAGACCTGCAGAGCCTTGTTCCGTCTGGCTGGGAGGAATGGCTGTAAAAAGTGTGTCTGTGCGCAGATGCTGAGCGTGGCAATTTCGGCCTAACCGTCTCTGGTGCCGCCTCCTCCGCACACCGCGCTTTGACTTCATCAGCAAGGTGATTGTGAATAAATTGCTGCACGGGCCAGGATTTTATTCTGTGCCAGGAGAATTTTCAAATGCCAGATTTAAAATTGCGCTGTCCTCTCCCCATCTCTTTTTTGATGCTTTGTTCCTTGGTTGGGCAGGCAAAGCGTTGCAATGCAGAGCCGTCATCCATGCCGAGCTGCATTCATGTGGCTAGGCAGACTGATGAAATTGCGTGAGAGCACAGAGGGGAGGTTGAGAGCGTTGCAGAGGCTAGCCAGTTTATGGAGGTTGCCTTTTATTTATGGTGCCATAGCTCATGCCATCTCAATCACCCCCCCTCTATCTTCCTCTGTTCTTCCTCCCCCCTTTCTCCTCTTTCAACTCACCAAATCTTTTCCCTTCCCCTTCATCTCTCAGCGAGGGATGAGCCATCTGAGGGAAAGAGAACGTAAGGAGTGGGAGGAGGGAGCCAGGCCTAGAGTTGTGAGGCTCAACGGGGGGTGAGCAGCTAAATATAGAGCAGCTTTGGAGGAGTGATGTCATGGTCTGGCAGAGAGGTGGAGAGCTGCTTGAATCTCCAGGATGGAATTTAGAGTGTGCGGACACAGGAGGCGGCAAAACCACAGAGGTTAAAAGATGTCTAGTCAGCTCAAATCAGTACAGATTCTATGGCAAATTAGACAAAAACTGCAGGCCAAATGTTTGAGTGGAATTTGTAATTGTTTTTTTGTGATGGTCATAATTCAATGCAAAAGAAGTGGACTTTGCTAATTATCACACATTCAAGACTCTCCCAGAGTTACAGCAGCATCAATAATATATGCACAACATGAATCAACACCTGTTCTCAGAGTACCAGTTTCCTAACCATTGCAGGATTGCAATCTTGCATGTTGGGACAAGCTGAGAATCTAGGTGTGTTTTAGGCAGGATTTTACATAGTGCTTACTTCTCTTTGTTGTTTGCTGTAATATCAAACATTTTGCATGCGTTTAAGAAGATGTCACTGGCTTTTCTGAACAATGTGTGAGGATTAAGGAGAGCTGGCAAAAATGTTGTTGACTCCAGTCCAGACTGATGCAATAACAGGCCCCACGGCTTCCTCAAGGTCAAGGACGGGAACACGGCGTGGCCAGGTCTAAAGCTCACTATGCTCACACCTATACATCCTTTGGATCACTCTGACCTGACGGCTCTTGCCTAGGCAGATTACGAGGTATGCTCAGAATCTGACCCCACACAAACCTGTTAACGGTTTAAATGCCTGTCATTCACAAAGTTCAACTGTCTTCATCACTAAACATTCTGGCTGCTCTGATAGTAGTACTCTCAATTCTGTTTTGTAGGTCTAGTGGAAGGATGGCCCATAGTAAGCTGGAAATTTGAGGCTTTTCAGTGGAGTTTTAAGAGATGGTTTCATTTGATGACAATCTTTCCTTCTGTCGTCTCCCTAATCTTATTTGCACTTGTGCACAATAAAACATGGCATCTCAATACATGTTATGAGGTGACATCAAACATCAGTGGCTTCACAACGTCTTGAGAACAATTACGGAGCAATAATTTTCATTTTTTTATTGAATCCTGCTATGAAAGAGATTTGAGAACTTCAGAAAAGATTTTCATCAAATAATTTTAAGGTCAGTCCTTTACACAAAATACTATTTACAAGATACAAATTACTATAGCGCAAAAGTCACTTTTATGGTTGAGCCATTTTCTTTATTCTTCAGTGGTCTGCTTAGATATTTGAGCTTGCCAAGTTGTGTGGTTCGCTTTTGTGAGTGTGTGCACAGTGCCCTGGCACCTATGCAGAAGGAAAAAGCAGGCAGGCGACAAGGTGGTGGGTGGCTGCAGGTGCAATGCTGAGGGGAGTGGAGCCGAGGGCAAAGGACAGGGAGTGTCAGAAACATGGAGAGCAGCTGTTGCTTGAGCAGGTGTGAGGTCTGTCCTGCCCTATCTAGTTCAGCTTTCACGCAGCCATGATCACTCATTGGAGAGTTTTCTCCTACAACTCTCTACGATCCTCTACTTTAAGGCTACACACTCCTTTTGTGAGAGTTTAATGCTGTGTCTTTGGCCTTCCTGAAGTTTCTTGACAGTCGAGTTGTGTGTAAAAAGTTGATACCCTACTCCTCAACCACAAGCTTATTTAAAGCGTTGGGAACTAGACACTTTCTGTTCTTACTGCTTGTGTTTGAGAGGTAGTGAGGGCAAGTGTGTATGTTTGTTGGAATGGAGCATGAAAGGGAGAGAGTAAATGGCAATTCTTAGTTTCTGAACAAAAGTGGGCTTTGCAGTGAATGTAATGAGAATGTGTGTGATTAAATTGAAGCTTTACTAAGACGACATTTTTACTTGCTTTTATTGTGCCGCCACGTCAAATGCAATGGAGTTCAAGGTGAAAGTCTTCTCAAAATCTGTTTTTTTTTTTTACCTCTCTACATATAACTACATGTCAGCTGTGTGTGCAGTTTCAAAGAAAAACATTTGTCTTAAACTTACATTTAGCAGTCCCACCCATTTTCCTGCTTCACTCAAAACTGATATAGGCCTAGAAGTAAAATGGGTTGAAAATGGCAGTTCATGTTTATTTTAAAGACTTGTTGGTTTTGTCAGTTTGTCAGTTTATTACGATGTGATTCAAGGTTTTGAATCTGTTCAGAGGTTAGTAGATTAGATATAGTGTATTTGATGTTTTGGTAGTACTGTTTCTAGGCCGAAAGTGCTCAAGATATATTCAAAGGTGATTTGGTGATTGTGTGAGTGAGAGTTGGTGTTGTAAAGTTGTGAGGTCGTGTTGATTTTATGACACGTGATGAAGAGAACACATTGCCCCTCATCTCCTGTCAGTCATCTGATGTCTCAACTGTATCCCCCTCTCACTGTCTCTTTTATGTTCTAATTCAGCACCAGAACACTGCCATTACCATTCACACTTCCATATGATTTTGCCACATTTGTCTGATTGGTTTAATTCTCAAAAATCAGCAGACAGTTTATGCTTGTGGAGTAAACAGCCTGTATTGGAAATCATCCAGTTGTTGTTGTTGTTGTTTTAAGGATGTTTGCGTACGAGTGAAAAAAATCTGACTGTTTTGGACCAGAAAAACATCTCCATGGCAATAGATGTCACTCTTTACCTGCTAATTGTCCTTTGCCCTTCCTGTACCTCAGGAAGTAGATGGCCAGCTGCTATATTAAATAAAAATGCATTCTGCTTTAGTCTGTGATCCTTCCCCTTAGTCGATTTAAAGCTGTAAAGGGATAGTTCACCCAAAAATTGTCATTAATTACTCACCCTGATGTAATTCCAAACCTGTAAAACCTTCGTTCATCTTCGGAACACAAATCAAGATGTTTTTGATGAAATACGAGAGCTTTCTGACCCTCCATATACAGCAATGTAACTGAAATCTTCATGAAAATTCATGTAAATACTATATCAAGTTTTCCTGGTTTGGACCTGTGCTGCCAGGTCTGCCGTTACGTCCATCACATGTCCCCCTGCAGTGTAGCGTGAGTAGGTTGCTTAGCAACATGCCTGAATGTTAGAGATCTTCAAATTGTCTGAAATTGAAGGATGAATGAGAGTGAGGGTGCACTACAGAATAGATACTTGCACAATATATCAGGCATTACGTCTGTAATAATGCTGTAATTTGGCTGATTTTGGAAGTCAATAATCAGGGCTTGTTTTGCCAAATTTGTTCTGCGTTTATGAAATACACTTCTATGTTGTAGTATTTTGGTGTCTGTCTGATTTTATTCAGTGTGTATCAGATGCAGATGCTACATAGCATAGTTTTTTTTTTTTGTAAGGCAAAACATCAAAAATATAAACTTAACTTGGCCTGTTTATACATCACTTCATCATAACATAATTATCAGATTGCTTAATTTTGATGTCAATGCATCCTTGAGTTTAATAATAGTGGTAAGTTGAGACCAAAAATTAGTCACAGATACTGTTCTGGTTTGGACAGGAGGGGAAAGAATAATGCTGAATGAAGTAATAAAATGTAGCAAATGTAACCAACTTGCCAACTTTTAAATGAGAGGAGAAAACCATTCTTTTTTGTGTCAGACACTGGAGTCCAATCAAACTTTATTGTATTTTTGTGCAAATTTATCTGTCGATTAGCGGTGTGGCTTTTACTAATACAGTATTTGGCCCAATATTTGTTCTTTTGCCACTAAAATGAAACTGCCAACTAGGGAATGTCATCTTCCTACAGGAATCACTGATGTTGTTGTTAGTACTGCTCTTCTTCTGCTTCACTTTGTTCATTTTTCTTCACTAGCCCACCTAATGATAACGGTCGTATTCCAAAGATAGATAGTAAAACCTATCCTGTTTGCTTTCCCTGTATTTATTTATTTATTTTTACGTTTTATGCATGAATGCACTTAATGTGTGTCACTTTGTTAGTGCATTTACAAAATTGGCAGCACATTTTCTTATTCAGCATATATCATTTTAATAATTCTGCATATTGTTGGACCAATGCAGTTAAAAAAAAATATCAACTCCATGTAGAATTGTTGTTTACATTCGTAAACAAATTCTAAAAAATTCTCTTACAGCATCGAGTCACCACTTGACATGAAACCAATTGAGAACCCCTGGTTTATAGGGTTTACTGCTCAGTGACACCAATCCGAGATTATTATTTTTTTTCTGTCAACATAAGGGAATAACCTTTCACCGAAATCTTGTAATTAACAGCACAGAGAGAGACGGGGCCACTCCCCTGAACTAGATCTGGGCACAGCTGTAGAGGTAAAAATTGGCCTGGCCATGGAGACCAAACAGGAGAGACTGAAAGAGAAATGGCTAAAAAGAGAGAAAGAAACAGCAGCGGTGGTGACGGTAGCAGGAATGAAAAGCCTTTGTGTGCTTAATAACAGTGCTGGCGCTCAGCCAAGGACTTGGGGAGTGTGGAATTAGCCTGAACAATCAGGACTGCAGGATCAAAACAAGGAGGCAGGAATGACGAGGTCACTGAGCTACCATCTGCGCTGCCGCAGTGAGGGGGAGGGGAAGCAGCAGGCTAGCAGGGAGAGGGAGGAGAGAGAGAGAGAGAGGGAGGACTGGTGGCACAGGCTCTACAGGCAGCAGCAGTGACGAAACTGAACACACTCTGAATACTCTAAAATCCAAACTGCAGCTTTGCATGTGCGTGAATTCTGCACGGTTTTGTTGGGCCTGTATATCATCAAACGGCTTGATAATGCCTAGATAACGGATTATTCAGTCAAACTGTTTGAAAACCCCTGGTTTAGATACTTTCTCAAGAAAAGAGACATTTGTTCAAAATAGTGTTTCTAGTGAGTTTTTTTTTTCACTTTTTGATTAAATGTACAGATTTGAAGGTCACAGTTTAATACTTGCAGCATGAATGTACTTGCTTACCATGTGTGTGAGAAATACGCTAGGCCTCAAAAACACGCAGCTTTGTGCGCACGCTCATCTATGCAACATTGCAGTTGCCATTGTGTTTGTTTGCTATAGAGAAACTCTATCACACAGCTGAAAAGCTCATAGAAATCAGTGGCCTTCAACACTGATGCGCAAAGAAGACATCCCACTCCTCTCCTATCCTTCTGTTTGTTTCAATTTCTTGCTCTGCACGATTTCTTGCTTTGCTTTTCTCTCTTCTTAAATCAACTTCCTGTCTTTTCCTCTTTTGCAATTATGAGCCTGACATTTTGTTTCTCTGTGCACGGTCTAACATGTTTGTAACAATTTGTTGGACATAAAGTATGCATTTTAGATCAGATTCAATGAGCAGGGGAATAACTTGCTGTGATGTATGTTTCCATTTTGGTGAGTGGTGCAAGTTGTGAAATCATGCCTCTGCATGTAAATATTACCCTCTGCAGATAGGCCTCTTTTCACTACCATGTGGACTATTATTTATCCGCAGTGCAACACCATAATGTTTGGAATAATTGACAGCACACCTGCATCTTTATTAAGCAAGATCTTTGTGCATGTGTTTTTTTTTTTTTTTTTTTTGCTTTGCTGCACCGTTTCATTAGTCAAATATGTACTGGCACAAAGATTCAAAATGGTCCAAGCTGTTTATGAGGTTCTTGAAGGCAATGCACACTCTTGTAGTCACAAACCCCAAACACAGAGTATTATGCTTTTATGCTATGCTAAAATGATCCAAATCATGCAGTTTTTCTAAGTGAAATGTCTTGAAGTATCTTTTTTTTCTTCTTCCATATTGTGCTGTACATCTGAGTGTAATGGATTATCAAAAAAGAAAAATGTTTTATCCATCAGTTGTTGATTAGATTAAGATGTAGGTTAGGGATGTCAATTTTCGATCATTTCCATGATCGATCGTCATTTAAATTAACGATCCATTAATCGATTAATCGTTAACCTTAATGCTGCAAAATGCGTCTATTGCAGCGGCACGCAGTCATCGGCATGACTGGATGTGCAAAAGCCACTCAAAAAAATAAATAAATAAAACCGCTTTCTCACCCGAATTAAAGGGGTTTTAGTCTGAATAAAATGCTAGTAGCAGAATTATAAAATGAATAGATGTGATTATGATCATTTGATAAAATGAAGAGGGTGCGCCGTACGTTTGAGATCATTTTATTTTGTTGACTGTTTCCTATCCTGTCAGGCGACCGCTGAACGTGCCTCTTTAAATGGTTTTGTGGTGTTCGTTATTGTATTTTAAAACACTATTGCAATGTTTTCAACTGACATTATGGCATTTAAAATAAAATTATTCCAAATGTAACTGTGGCGCATGTGGCTGTGCTTGCGCAGTCAGTAAACCGCTTCCATCGGCGCTGCTGCAGCAAAACACACTGTTGCTCACATGAAACATTTTTATGTGAGTATTATGACCAGTACTTAATTTGATCCTGCTGGATCCTGTTCCGGAAAATGTCAGATTTTGAATTTTTGCGTTGCGGTAGGCCTATTTGTTTTAAAAAATCCGGCATTTACAGTGCATTAGATCGTGACAGTGCATGCGTGCATACAAGGACGGAGCGAGCGTGGATTTGGCTAGATGTATTTGGAGGTTATTGCTCACGTCTCATTCGACACAAATCCAAATGTTTCCATATTCGCAATGTAATTGAATGTTAAACTATTATTTATAATGTAAACTAGGCTTGTACTTTACATGCATTCGCATATAGACGGAAAAGATCATCCTCTTCACAAAAACGAGCAAAAACGTCCTTGGCATAAAAGCAGAGTGGACCGGTATACTATGGTCTATTTAAACTGACCAGTGTAAACTTTTATATGTTTGGTTGACTGTATTTTATTACAGCAGAGTGGACCGGTATGCGGTCTATTTAAACTGACCAATGTAACCTTGTATATGTTTGGTTGACTGTATTTTATTTTGGTAATGAACAGACTGCGATGCAAGTTTGAATTGCTATAATATGTGGGGTGGGGTGTGCACGCGCGAGGCGCCGGCGCGATCGAACAGCTGAAACATTAAAAAAAACTTAAATTTTTGGAGCAAGATATTATCTGCAAAAGTGTTTACTTTTATTTTTGCACGCTCACAATAAAAACAGAAGGTTTGTGCTTTTGTAAAATAAAGCAAACAAACAGAATGCGCGTTGTCATCCTTTCCTTTCCGTGAACTTGTTTATGGAGCGCCGCACCACACTTCTGTTTTAAATCTGATAGCTTAATTAAGTCAGATATATTTCGCATATTTTTTTTTTTTTATGAAAATAAATTGTTATTTGTATTTTAGGCCTATTACTTACATAGGCTATACATTTTCCTTAAAGCATCCCATTTTGTCCCAGGGCTTGAAAACCTGTGACCTAGGCTAGTTAGGTCCATGCAGAAACTAGTGAACAATGCTCTAGTTGTGGCATCACCGTTTAGTGACATCATTGAATGCTCCGGGAAAACGTATTGTCAGTGTCGGTCACAGCGCCTTTTAATTGCTGTTTTGAATCCAGCAATTATTTATTTACAAATTATAAGCTCTGATTATGACAAGTGTGGTATAAAAGCTTTGTTTATTAGAGGAATAATTGGTTAGCTGGAAAATGTTACATCGCGACTATGCTTTTGGATGCCGTTCGAGCCTATAGCCTACATTTTACGCGGCTTTGTTCTGGTTTGCCGGTTGGTCACGAATTTCCACAAATTCAGTAATATTTAGGCATTGTTTATTTTCCTAAAACCTCACCGTCTCACCCTCTAATTTCACAGGTTTATTTTATTGTCTTTCACTTTTTATCACTGTTTTCGCATCTGTGGTAAACAACATGCGGGAAGGGAAATGAAAGATTTCATAGCCATGAATTAAGAATTTGTTGGATTTATTAATTTGTTCCCTCATTTTAGTTAAATCATGGGTTAAGGAACAAAATTAATGAAACATGGACAGTGGCCACAAATAAATAAGTCGTAGGAATTAATTAACAATTTGTAGGTCGCACGTGTTTTGCGCATGAGCCGCACACAGCCCAAAATTAAACTGCTTAATCGACCATCGATAGCTTTAATCGATTGCATCTCTCATCGACAATTAATCGATCATTGATTAATCGTTGACATCCCTAATGTAGGCATTGTACTCAAAAGTAAATTTAGGTTTACAGTGGATTGTGGAGGCCCGGTGTTTAAGCAAACAAAATGATTGGAGAAGTCCTGCATATGTCATTAGAGAAAAGTTGTAGTTTCTGGTTGTTCTTGTCCAGCTTTGAAAAATGCAGGTTAGTATTACTAGCTACAGCCAGTTACAAACTGTTTGCAAAATGTTTTTGAATGTTACATTTATAGATCAGTGTTAATCAGATTTAGTTTTCCATTGTGTGATCAGGATCCATGTGGACATTTTTCACTGGGCTTATTTGATCCCCAGTCTTGATTAAAAATGCATCCCAGTGGATGTGTGCTGCAGATGGGGCGAGTGAGTGGATGTGGGAGGTTGCTGGGTGATGTAATGTGTAACGCTATATGCTTCACTTTGTATGGATGTTCTGTGCATTAGGGCTTCATAGCCCTGCCTGCTGTATTTTGTCATCAATAATGCACGTCTGCAACACACACACACAAGCACCATTCTATCTGTCCAGTCATTGTGGGCCGCTTCAGCATTCATCCATACTATATATTGAATTTCATATCCAGAATGGGCCACTGCTCCCTGCTGGAATCAGCCCGATACGAATCATGTTGAATGGAGTCTCGTCTTGTAGGTTGAATGAGGACTCAGGCAGTCATATAGTAAGAGCTTCTTATGAAGTGGGGGCAGTGCTGATTGAGCGTAATGAGTCTTGTCGAGTCCCTCCGGGAGATAGCCTCGCAGACAGAGATGAAGTAGATGGCCAGCCCTGGGTCCACATCCTGAGTCTGCCGCCTGCATTGCCATAACACTACCAACCACAAGCTCAAAAAAACACCGGCCAGAATTACCCTCACCTCTGATGCTGACGCCCTCAGATAAGGCTGAAGATGTGCAGGATGTAGATTGATGCCTTAGTGGACTCATGCTTTGACCATTGTTGATCAGTGCATTTAGTGTGGATTGCTACAAAGTTGTCAAATAATCAATACAGTGAATCAAATAATAGATTTTTGAGAGAAAATGTTAGTGGTGCTGGCCAGTGGTGCTGTTATGCTATAGTGAGCTGAATGGTTGGCAAGTGCATTCTGTGTGGATTATTTAGGACAGTGATGCCCAAACCAGGGCCATGCCAATTATTTTTGAATTGAAATTAAGAGAAATGTAGAAGAAAAATATTATATAGTTGAATATAATGCACCATTTATTTTTGACCTACTGCCCTCAATCAGTTTTTTTTTTACCCTTATTAATAGGGGTGCTCCGATCAGGATTTTTGAGGCCGATCACAGAAAGCAGTATCTGCCGATACCGCTCTTTTAAAGCCTTCTTTTTATCATTTATAACTATTTATAGTAGGACTGCGCGATAAATCGCAAGCTGCGCAAAACCACGATCATATTTTGTGCATGTTTTACGCAGCTTGTCAGTGAACAACGGCTCTGTGTAGTAAATGCTGCTCCATGTGAAAGCACGCACGTGATGGAGATTTACCGCTGATTACAGAACCGGCTTTACTGGCAAGATGCACATTAAATATCGCATGCGATTTATCGTGCAGCCCTAGT
>NW_015664459.1:2075115-2075710 GCF_001515625.1 Sinocyclocheilus rhinocerous
TAAATGCTGCTCCATGTGAAAGCACGCACGTGATGGAGATTTACCGCTGATTACAGAACCGGCTTTCTGACAAGATGCACATTAAATATCGCATGCGATTTATCGTGCAGCCCTAATTTATAGTGATACTCCAATCAGGATTTTTAGACATTTAATCAGGGCCTGAATTTCATTTTTGAAAATGGGGGGAATTCCCCTCTTAGGTGACTCTTGTGAGAGGGGAAGCAGCACGGACTGTTCTTTCAGACAGGAGTCCACGACTGATCTGTTGCTGTTTACCACAAACACAACATTTATCCATTAGTTTGATTTCAAATCCAAACATTGTCACTGAAAATGCTTTTTCAGCATTGCAATTCTTTTTTTACACAGTACAGTAATACAATCTTTCACAGACATGGTTAAACAATAAATAAAAGCAACACATTATTCAATGCTTTTTACTTTTGCACTTACTTCTAGATTTATATATTAAGTTGCTCAAGCAAGTGGCAAAACATTTAAACTACTTTTCTTTAGGGGTGTAACGGTACACGTATTCGTACCGAACCGTTTCGGTACGGGTCTTTCGGTTCGGTACGCATGTGAACCGAAC
>NW_015664459.1:2076557-2077225 GCF_001515625.1 Sinocyclocheilus rhinocerous
TCAGTTTGTTTATCTCACTTCAGTTTTATTGTTGCAGTGCAAAATGGGATTGTCAAGCAGACAAACTGACCAACACTTTCATGAAAACCTGTCATAAATGTTGTATGCACCTGGCAAACTCAACTATTTGTATTACAGTCTAATCTAGTCTACCTTAATTAAATGTAAAGAGGTATGCACTGCTGTGCTACTACAGGTATTTTGAACAGTGCAATTTGAAATTGTACTAAAAAGTTGTGCAGACCCTTCAGCAATTGGGGCATTTGAAAGTAAATTACTGTTAAATGTAAATTAAATTAAATAAAACATGTAGGGATGCGCCGAAATGAAAACACGAGCGGAACGCACATTCATAGATCGGAATATTGAGCGGCGCGTCAAACCGCGCAGTGACGAGGAGAGTGAAACACGGACGGGCTTTCCTGATAACTTTCCGCAATGCCGCCCTCTTTATTTTACTAACTTACTGCATGCTGAAGGTGACCCAGCTGACCTCACCAGAAAAAAACTCAACACCACCATCTAGTGGATTGTAAAGAAATTGATTTTATTATTCTACTAAATAATATAATAAATGTGCAGAAACGATCTCTGCTCTGCTGCAGACGCACCGCTCCTAGAGTGCACTGCCGGACCGCAACCGTGTGCAGTGAACGCTTTAATCCGTT
>NW_015664459.1:2077255-2081892 GCF_001515625.1 Sinocyclocheilus rhinocerous
AATGCAATTTATAAACTTTAGTGACGATGTGACACTGCCTCGATTGTGCAAGTGACAATTCCTAGTGCAGACGCGATGTGTGGTGATTTGAAGCCATTTGCGTATTTTGAGAAAGAGAGAGAGAGAGCGAGCGCGCGCAGTGATTCACTCACGAAGTTTGTGAAATTACGTCTCACACAAGGTTTTCAAGTTACTTTATAAGTTATTTAATGAAGAAATATGAAGGTGAGTACCTCGCCTTCAGCACTATAATTATTTCACCCGCGCCGAACAGAGACTGACACGTGCCGCTGCATGTCGTGCCAAACCTCTCACAGCAGCGTCATCAGCTTGCGATCAGTTTTTTGAGATCTGCCTTTTTAGAGACCGCCGATCAAACATCCCAACGTGATTATCGGCCGATAGTGATCGGTAGCCGATCAATCAGAGCACCCCTACTTATTAGTAAAAAGTTTGGGCACCTCTGATTGAGGTGTTTTGAATGTTTTTTAGTGCATTGCTATGTGGTTGCTACATGCTTGCTTACTGGTCCAAGTCAAGAGATATTGAACACCTGTCTATTGACCCTCTAAACAACCTGCACAATTTATCATTCATTCAAGTTGCATGAACTGTATTGGATGAGTTTCAAACATCTAATACTTTGGTTTTGGATATATTAGAACTTTATTTGTATGTGCATTTATCTCCTATTTTTACATTTTTAGATAACCTTTATTGTTATCTAACGCTCACTGACGGTTAATCTTTCCAAACACTACTTTAATGAAGCTCAAAATCTGCTCAAAATCTGCTTCAGAAAGAGCTTTATTGCCAAGTGTGCTTGCACACACAAATAATTTTTGAACATATATACAGTTTTATGGATGACAGTATGAATAAATAGGAGTACATTTACATGATAGTAATAGTAACTTCCATTTTTTTCATGCTGTACAGTTTTCATGATGTTATGTTATTGTTTTTAGTATTTTTAGTATACCAAAAATATGGTAGGAGTTTAATATTGGCCATTCATTGGGTATCAGCTCTAATGTGAAAACACTAATAGGTATTAGACAGAATTTTAATATTAATACATTCCTAGTTTTGAGGTTTGTTCAAATATCACTTGTGCTAATATCGCTATTGCTAATAATAATAATAAAATGTGGTTTGTAACAACTATTATCGCTATTGCTAATAATAATAATAATAATAAAAATGTGGTTTGTAACAACAGCTTTACAGAGAAGTAGAGATTTCTCCTCTTTAAAGGGATTGTCCTCTAATTTCAGACATTGGACAGTAAAGTGTATGGAGATGAGCATGAAACGGTCTTGTCTGGGGGGAAAAAGGCAATCCAGACAGAATGGCGAGTGAAATGAATAGAGCTAATTACTCTAATCTGTAGCACACCTGAGGCCAAGCAGGTTGTGAGGAGGTTTGTCTGGAGTTCAGTCCATCGACGTTGCACTATGGTGGGTTGTTGCTCATGCTGGGTTTGTTTAGTGCTCACCTCTTGCCTGATCAATGTGCTGCTTTTCTGTTTTCTATTCTTTCTGCTTCCACAAAAAGAAGGAAAGCTTAAACAATTAAGAATATTTAGCTTGCTCTCGCCTGTTCTTACCTCTCCATAAAGTACCTTTTGGTCTCATTAACACTCTGTGATTGGAAAACTCTGGGCTGCACTGACAGTAAGTCCTCGTGCCATTGGCTGAGTGTCTGTGTCAAAATGAGACATTTGAAGACTTGTTTTGTGCCAGTTTTTGTCTAATGTGATGTAATTAGGAAAGATATTGAATAGAAATTCTGCCTGTCTCTTCCTCTTTGGTTTCTGCCTGAAATGGCGTTCTCTTTTGTCCCTCTGTAAGCTGCTGCTCTGCTCTTAAATGTAGTATGTGAAAACAGCTTCATTGTATTAGAAAGGAAAAAGGGTGGGGGTGATTAGGAAACCAGATCCAGGCCTCTGCTTCAAAGGGAGCTGAAGACCTCTGCAGAGTTTATTGATTAAAGATGGAATGTAGTTTGCCCTTGCGCTGCAAGAGAAACACTTCAGTACAGCCAGCCTTGAAGGTACATTAGACAGCAAGCTAGCCTCATGCTAATGAACACAAGGGCCATGAGCTGAATGCTGCTGCTGCATAATGTGTTACTTCTTACCACTTAAAAAATATTTTTTAAGCATTTTAAACTGATACTGCTGTGTTTGAATAGCATCCAGTATTATAACAAAGATTGACTATTATTTTTTACCACGATACTATGTAATTTTTTTTCTGTTTAAATGCCTCATAATGAATAGGTAAAACATTTTAAAATATTTTTAATGTTTGCATTAAAAATATTTTTGATTATTAGTAGGAGGAGGAGGTAGACGTTAATGGTGATCAGGACTGCAACAACTCATTAGTAAAACTGATTATTGTTGATGATGACAACTATCAACAACAGATTTGATTATTGAGGTTAATCGCATCTGTGCGCTGTGCTGGTCATGTCACTTTACAGTGGTGAAAAATGTATTTTGATGGACAAAATGCATGACATTAGGGCTGGCCGATAATTTGATAACGATAATTATCGCGATATAGTTTTCCTCGATAAAACGATACGAGGAGTTCGATAAATTTTCGATATAGTTTATGCGCCAAAAGCAGAACGAAACAGCGCGACTCATTTGAATCGCGCCACACGGACCGTTTATCCGCTTGGATCAAAGTTCAAACTGCCGGCGCGAGCTCACTAGAGCAGATGTGTTTACTCGGTCACGTGAGCATTAAGCAGCGCTGTGAGATCCAGTGTGAAGCTCTTGAATTCCATTGTGAAATTATCATTTAATCATTCTGCACACAAATGACTCTGTAATTTAAACTAGTTTAAAGCCAAACAGTAGAAACACTGTGTGCAACGAGACAGTCAGAAGGCTTTTCAATCTACACATCGCCATCATCTACCATGGATTTATTCGGTTACGATTATCATGTCATCGATTCGGTTCAATTCGATATCACAATGCATTGACGATGCACTGCCTCCTCAATGTTCAATTTTACTTCACATGTATACAATTTTGTCAATAGCAGCAGTCAGATATATGAACTGTACCTGACATGGTTTCTCAAGTTAGTGGTATTACCCCCTGCATATTTTATTGTGCATGACATGACATGACATGATTTACACACAGCGTGTGTCTTCTCCAGGTTGTGCTTTCCATGTTGTTCATAAAATCCGAAATGTGCCCAGATGTCGGCTTTTAAAGTAGTTGGAGCATTTTTAATTACTCTCTCTCACTCGCGTCTCGCCTCCCTCCGCCATTAGGCGTGTGTTCGATTTGAAGCGGTGCTGCACAGGATGAGTGTATGACATCAACCGCGAGAGCGATTCGAAAGCATAAGGATCCGTCTGCTCTCTTATTACTCTCGCGGTACTTGATGTCATACACTAATCATTCTGCACAGCGGCGCTTCAAGCCGAACGCGCCTAATGTATGCTACCGCAACAAAGCACGTATGCGACAAATGACGTCAGAAAAGCGTCAGTACGTTATAATCGGTTATGTTCTATTACTGAACCAATTCCGAATCGTCCTCGTCTGCATCGCGATGCATCATAGAAACGATTAATTTAGACACCCCTAGTTTTTAGACTACTGTTTTTCATACAAATAGGCTACCTAAAAACCATATAGTTATATTTTTACCATGGTATTGAGGTGCTATAGGCTATGTGTGGTTTTTACTGTGTTTATCATGATTTAAATGTATGCTACTGTGAGAGACCAATGCTTAATAAAAATTAAAAAAAAGCTTGGCCAGAATAAATTTAACTATATAAATCTGAGGTTGCTATCAAATGTGCATTTCTAAGAGACAAAAAAGTGATATTATTATTATTAGAGCCCAACCGATATGAGTTTTTTTTTGGGACCGATACCGATATTAGGGAGTAAAAAAAGGCCGATACCTGATATATCGGCCGATATTCTTTGTGTATATTATAATACAGTCCCAGTCAAAAGTTTGGACACTTTCCCATTCGTTCCAATTTCCAATTTGACTGGTACTATATATAGAATACAGTACAGGTGCATATCAATAGATTAGAATGTCGTGGAAAAGTTCATTTATTTCAGTAATTCAACTCAAATTGTGAAACTCGTGTATTAAATAAATTCAATGCACACAGACTGAAGTAGTTTAAGTCTTTGGTTCTTTTAATCGTGATGATTTTGGCTCACATTTAACAAAAACCCACCAATTCACTATCTCAACAAAATAGAATACTTCATAAGACCAATAAAAAAAAAAAATTAGTGAATTGTTGGCCTTCTGGAAAAGTATGTTCATTTACTGTACATGTACTCAATACTTGGTAGGGGCTCCTTTTGCTTTAATTACTACCTCAATTCGGCGTGGCATGGAGGTAATCAGTTTGTGGCACTGCTGAGGTGGTATGGAAGCCCAAGTTTCTTTGACAGTGGCCTTCAGCTCATCTGCATTTTTTGGTCTCTTGTTTCACATTTTCCTCTTGACAATACCCCATAGACTCTCTATGGGGTTCAGGTCTGGTGAGTTTGCTGGCCAGTCAAGCACACCAACACCATGGTCATTTAACCAACTTTTGGTGCTTTTGGCAGTGTGGGCAGGTGAAAA
>NW_015664459.1:2090476-2093818 GCF_001515625.1 Sinocyclocheilus rhinocerous
TTTTATTTACAGGTGCATCTCAATAAATTAGAATGTCGTGGAAAAGTTCATTTATTTCAGTAATTCAACTCAAATTGTGAAACTCGTGTATTAAATAAATTCAATGCACACAGATTGAAGTAGTTTAAGTCTTTGGTTCTTTTAATTGTGATGATTTTGGCTCACATTTAACAAAAACCCACCAATTCACTATCTCAACAAATTTGAATACTTCATAAGACCAATAAAAAAACATTTTTAGTGAATTGTTGGCCTTCTGGAAAGTATGTTCATTTACTGTACATGTACTCAATACTTGGTAGGGGCTCCTTTTGCTTTAATTACTGCCTCAATTCGGTGTGGCATGGAGGTGATCAGTTTGTGGCACTGCTGAGGTGGTATGGAAGCCCAGGTTTCTTTGACAGTGGCCTTCAGCTCATCTGCATTTTTTTGGTCTCTTGTTTCTCATTTTCCTCTTGACAATACCCCATAGATTCTCTCTGGGGTTCAGGTCTGGTGAGTTTGCTGGTCAGTCAAGCACACCAACACCATGGTCATTTAACCAACTTTTGGTGCTTTTGGCAGTGTGGGCAGGTGCCAAATCCTGCTGGAAAATGAAATCAGCATCTTCAAAAAGCTGGTCAGCAGAAGGAAGCATGAAGTGCTCCAAAATTTCTTGGTAAACGGGTGCAGTGATGTTGGTTTTCAAAAAACACAATGGACCAGCACCAGCAGATGGCATTGCACCCCAAATCATCACAGACTGTGGAAACTTAACACTGGGCTTCAAGCAACTTGGGCTATGAGCTTCTCCACCCTTCCTCCAGACTCTAGGACCTTGGTTTCCAAATGAAATACAAAACTTGCTCTCGTCTGAAAAGAGGACTTTGGACCACTGGGCAACAGTCCAGTTCTTCTCCTTAGCCCAGGTAAGACGCCTCTGACGTTGTCTGTGGTTCAGGAGTGGCTTAACAAGAGGAATATGACAACTGTAGCCAAATTCCTTGACATGTCTGTGTGTGGTGGCTCTTGATGCCTTGACCCCAGCCTCAGTCCATTCCTTGTGACGTTCACTCAAATTCTTGAATCGATTTTGCTTGACAATCCTCATAAGGTTGCGGTTCTCTCGGTTGGTTGTGCATCTTTTTCTTCCACACTTTTTCCTTCCACTCAACTTTCTGTTAACATGCTTGGATACAGCACTCTGTGAACAGCCAGCTTCTTTGGCAATGAATGTTTGTGGCTTACCCTCCTTGTGAAGGGTGTCAATGATTGTCTTCTGGACAACTGTCAGATCAGCAGTCTCAGTAGTGAACCAAACTGAGAGACCATTTTGAGGGCTCAGGAAACCTTTGCAGGTGTTTTGAGTTGATTAGCTGATTGGCATGTCGCCATATTCTAATTTGTTGAGATAGTGAATTGGTGGGTTTTTGTTAAATGTGAGCCAAAATCATCACAATTAAAAGAACCAAAGACTTAAACTACTTCAGTCTGTGTGCATTGAATTTATTTAATACACGAGTTTCACAATTTGAGTTGAATTACTGAAATAAATGAACTTTTCCATGACATTCTAATTTATTGAGATGCACCTGTATATATATATATATATATATATATTTATTTCAGTAATTCAACTCAAATTGTGAAACTCGTGTATTAAATAAATTCAATGCACACAGATTGAAGTAGTTTAAGTCTTTGGTTCTTTTAATTGTGATGATTTTGGTTCACATTTAACAAAAACCCACCAATTCACTATCTCAACTAATTAGAATATGGTGACATGCCAATCAGCTAATCAACTCAAAACACCTGCAAAGGTTTCCTGAGCCTTCAAAATGGTCTCTCAGTTTGGTTCACTAGGCTACACAATCATGGGGAAGACTGCTGATCTGACAGTTGTCCAGAAGACAATCATTGACACCCTTCACAAGGAGGGTAAGCCACAAACATTCATTGCCAAAGAAGCTGGCTGTTCACAGAGTGCTGTATCCAAGCATGTTAACAGAAAGTTGAGTGGAAGGAAAAGGTGTGGAAGAAAAAGATGCACAACCAACTGAGAGAACCGCAGCCTTATGAGGATTGTCAAGCAAAATCGATTCAAGAATTTGAGTGAACTTCACAAGGAATGGACTGAGGCTGGGGTCAAGGCATCAAGAGCCACCACACACAGACGTGTCAAGGAATTTGGCTACAGTTGTCGTATTCCTCTTGTTAAGCCACTCCTGAACCACAGACAATGTCAGAGGCGTCTTACCTGGGCTAAGGAGAAGAAGAACTGGACTGTTGCCCAGTGGTCCAACGTCCTCTTTTCAGATGAGAGCAAGTTTTGTATTTCATTTGGAAACCAAGGTCCTAGAGTCTGGAGGAAGGGTGGAGAAGCTCATAGCCCAAGTTGCTTGAAGTCCAGTGTTAAGTTTCCACAGTCTGTGATGATTTGGGGTGCAATGTCATCTGCTGGTGTTGGTCCATTGTGTTTTTTGAAAACCAACGTCACTGCACCCGTTTACCAAGAAGTTTTGGAGCACTTCATGCTTCCTTCTGCTGACCAGTTTTTTGAAGATGCTGATTTCATTTTCCAGCAGGATTTGGCACCTGCCCACACTGCCAAAAGCACCAAAAGTTGGTTAAATTACCATGGTGTTGGTGTGCTTGAGTGGCCAGCAAACTCACCAGACCTGAACCCCATAGAGAATCTATGGGGTATTGTCAAGAGGAAAATGAGAAACAAGAGACCAAAAAATGCAGATGAGCTGAAGGCCACTGTCAAAGAAACCTGGGCTTCCATACCACCTCAGTAGTGCCACAAACTGATCACCTCCATGCTACGCCGAATTGAGGCAGTAATTAAAGCAGAAGGAGACCCTACCAAGTTATTGAGTACATGTACAGTAAATGAACATACTTTCCAGAAGGCCAACAATTCACTAAAAATGTTTTTTTTATTGGTCTTATGGAGTATTCTAATTTGTTGAGATAGTGAGTTGGTGGGTTTTTGTTAAATGTGAGCCAAAATCATCACAATTAAAAGAACCAAAGATTTAAACTACTTCAGTATGTGTGCATTGAATGTATTTAATACACGAGCTTCACAATTTGAGTTGAATTACTGAAATAAATGAACTTTTCCACGACATTCGAATTTATTGAGATGCACCTGTATATACATAAACAGAATATATATACACAATATATATACGATATCACTCAAATGTGGTGATCAGACACTTATAATGGTGACAGAGATATGTAAGGGCATTTAACAACTTAACAATAAACTTTACTATCCAAAATGAGTCTGACATCAGTGCACTGAACAGTAAAGTTGAAGTTTATTCAACTTTAATTCAATTCAATTCC
>NW_015664459.1:2094772-2098910 GCF_001515625.1 Sinocyclocheilus rhinocerous
CTCTGTAAATAAATACAATATAAATTCACGTCTCGCACACTTTAATGCCCTTTGAATGTAACGTGTACGTTCCCTTGGAACTGGAATCATGGCGGAATTTCATGTGAAGTCCACTTCGCAGGGCACTTACGGTCGAATAAGACAACGCTTGAATGCTGCCTGAACAAGAAACCTCCTTACTGAAGGGAAAGTGCCGGCGGATCTCCACCAAATTGGGGGGATCCCTTCAGTTCGAGGAGCCCTCTTGAACGCCACCCTCCGCGCGTCGGTAGCCCCACGGGATCGCTTGATCGGTCGGTGCCAGACCGCAAATTTAACCACCCGTAACTCCCGAACCCCGGGGGGGGCTATCCACGCAGGGGTGGTCTCATTCGAAAGAGGGCCTCGAGACGTACACTCGATTCGGGTTCGAGAGGGTTCCTCGAGCTGAAGGGATCCCCCGAATTTGGTGCAGATTCGCCGTGCCGTTATGGAGATATGGACGTTCAAAGTTTCAATGTTTTTCCATAGACTTAAGCTTGAGTCTAATTATTACTCAATAATTAGCCAGGCTCTAATTATTATTATTAATAATATTATCAGGCAACCCAAACTTGTTTCTTGATTTGAAACAATATCACTCATTAGAACATGCAGAAACTAAGAAAATATTTTTTTTTTATTTAGATATTTATTTTGTTAAGGAAAATTAATTAGTTTCTACAATTTTCACTTTGGAGCAAAAATCTGGCTTTAAACTTGAAAGAAATAAAGATTTGACATTTATCGTGATAATTATCAATATCGACTGATAGGAAAAAAATTATCGTAATAATTTTTTTGGCCATATCGCCCAGCCCTACATGACATAGGCCTATAACAAAAAATGGCACAACAAGGACACACAGTGGGCTGCTCCAGGACCCAAGTTGTCCTATACATGAGTGTATATTAAGCTCTCCAAACTAGCTCATAATCATCATACAGTTTAATGTGGCTTGTCCTGTCAGGAACTTGACAGATATGTATACTGTTTAAAGCATTTGAGACGCGTTTTCCTCACCAAGTAACTTGTAGGATGTAGAATAGCATTTTTAATAATGGATTAAAAGTATTTTTTAATAAGATGATTACAATTTAATAATTAATAATATTTTGATTTTTTTAAATCAAATTAATCGATTAATCGAATAAATAATTGGTAATTAATCGATTATTGAAACGATGAAACGTTAGTTGCAGCTCTAATATGTATTATTTTGTGATTTAAATGGATAAAAAATTGTATCTTTGTATTGGACTATAGCTAACTATTAACCTTGAAATAATATGCTTTTTAGAGACCCAGTAAATACAACATTAGACATTGATTAGAAAATTATAAATATCTAATTATAAAATATCTAATTACCTTTGTATTGGACTATAGCTAACTATTAACCTTGAAATAATATGCTTTTTAGAGACCCAGTAAATACAACATTAGACATTGATTAGAAAAATATAAATATCTAATATAAATGTTCAAAGAATCTCTTGGAAAACTATGAATATCCGTGTATCAAATCCAAAAATCTAATCTCGTGAAAGTGCTTTTTCTGAGATGCCATATCTTATGCATTGTGTTTGGATTGTATACTGCATGTTTTGGCTTATGCAGTAGGTCATCCGGGTATTCCACGCATAATGCGCACGTACTGCTAAAACAGTGAGTATGCTAGTATGCCTCCTTACTATTCTGTGCTCAGTGTTTGTGGATGCGTGTTTATTGGTGTGAGCTTTTTGTGGAGAGTGGTGAAGCAGTGATGGGGAGGAGATGAGAGCGCTGTATTCAACTTGCTATGTTGTTTGCCAGTTCTCTCGCTCTCTCTCTTCTTGCTTATGTTTTCTCCTCTCTCAGAAAGGTACAGAATCTGACTTGGTAAATAATTAAATATGCAGAAGCCTCAGCCTCTCTTCCATACATTGCCTATGTAGGTCACCATGACAAATTTTTTTACGCTTCACATACCCACGGATTTCTGCACTCAGCGGCTCCTCAAATTTATGGGAGACAAAAAGAGCATGCTCATATGATGTACCACAGCCTGTGTCCTCCCAGAGATGTTTTTATAAATTGCTTGTATTTATACATATGCCATATTTAATATGGTACGACTCATTCTTAGTGACTTTTTAAGATATGGCACACATTTCTCCAAAGTTTAGAAGAGGAATCCAGTCATCTGCGGTTCAATGGAGGGATCGAAACAAATAAACCTAAAGCTCCTGGCACTGATTTCACAGAGAGTGCTTAATGGCAATGCGTTATCTTAATCACCTCGCTATCAAAACCAAACCTCATTCACAGTCTTTAAACATAACGTCACCCTTCCTGTGCCTTTCATTAGCTTTCTGATGAGTGGAGTTGGTCTGAAAGGTTTTGGTTTTGCTGAATTGGGCTGATAAGAGTAATTTCATTTGGACTGAACAACCCTCTACATTGCGAGTAAATCACTCGCATATGCGACTAAATCTTCACTCTGGCGACTAAATGATGTCTAATATTAGCCAATTGCTAATAAATTCTCAGATTTTACTCGCCAGTGTGTGAGTTGGAGGCTAAGTATAAGTTTAGCTCAGATATATTTTCACTCGCCGAACACTCTCTGACTGAGCGCATCAGAGTTTCACTCTCGCCAAGCGATCTGTGCTGTTTTTCAGTTCATCTGAATGGATGTGCAACGCACATGTATTTAACTATGTGTGTATATGTATGTGTGTGTGTATGTGTGTGTGTGTATGTGTGTGCGTGTATATGTTTGTGTGTGTGTGTATATATGTATATGTGTATGTATATATTTATCAGTCTGGCGAGTAAACAAAAAAATTTACTAGCCAATGGCGATTCAATTGCCAAGGTGTTCGTAGAGGGCTGACTGAAGCCCATTCAAGCCCAGTCCCCGCTGATATTTCAGAAATTTTGTTTTTGAATTTGGACCAACAGTGTTTGTGAGCTGCAGTGAACTTGGTGTTTGGCGTCATTCACTTGTTTTTTGTGTTTGTATCTTTGAGCAAGACCTATTTGGCCATGTTCCTGACACACTAGAGGTGGAGAACACTAATGTCTTGGACTTCCTGCAAGTACATCTTTTACCACATCTTTGGCACTATGGTTCTCCTCAGATGTTCACAATTAAATGCAGTGCTGATCAAATTGAATAATAAAATCTACTCAAACTCGATTAACAAACTAATATCATGATGTTCTTGATGAGGAATGTTATGTTACTAAAGGACATTGTGTTGCCCGTAGATGCCCCAAAGCTACCACTTGTAAAGGCTCAATCCTGTTTGCTAAGTGCATTTCTCTCTGGTAATAGTGTAACAGCAGCTTAGCATATTGGTTGCTGCAGGGAGGCATCGGCAGTTTCTAAACTGCTCATAGAATTTGTGTTCATAATGAGCATTTGTGTAAAGCCAGGCCTGACCCTGATAGCTAATGATTATTTAAGTGATGCACAATACAATATCTCAAAATACCATATTGGTTTTGGCCAATATTCTTTTTTATTATTATTATTATAATTTATATCTTGCCGATAGTGTTGTAACGATATACTGGTATGACAGTTTATCATGGTTTGAACGTGCATGGTTATCATACCGTAGACATTTGCATATCTACGGTTTAAAAATGAAAAAAAATCTCACTTATTCTAAACTTATTTCCGCTTGACTGCTTCACTCTGCATTCACTTGGCTGCTTACACGCACGTGCAGCGGAGAAAATGACAGAGACTGAGATAATATCTCATCTCCACCCCCGCCGAAAAAAAAAGTTAAAATCTGCAGTATGGGAATACTTCGGATATTAAAAAAAACGAACGCGTGTTTGTCCTTGAGGACGGATCCAATTTGCAAAAAATGTGGACGTAAAGTGGCTGCAAAAGCAGGCAATACATCCAACATCTTCGCTCATATTCGCGGACACCATCCCTCCGTGCAGATAAAGGTGTGTCGCATTAATAACAAGTTATAAGTTTAGGCCGTATGATTTCCGTGATGCGGAGGGAATCCCGGTGCAGTCGTGAACATGGAATTTACAGTATAACGAGGATGTCACGTAAAACGTGCAATCTGATGGATGGATAAATCAAAAGTAGATATGATCAGGGTT
>NW_015664459.1:2099046-2100359 GCF_001515625.1 Sinocyclocheilus rhinocerous
CATTTAGGGCTGCAACTAACGATTATTTTGATAATCGATTAGTTGGTCGATTATTTTTCCAATTAATCGGGTTAAAAACAAACAATTTTCTTTTTTTATTTTATTGACAAAAACACACTATTCCACATTCTGCCCAATGTCCTTAAAGCAAATGTTCCAACTGAATGCTATGAAAACATACAGTGCTAACAATTTATTAGACCACCTGCCATAATAAAGAGAAAACACATTTTAGGAATTTTAGGAATCTGTCAAAAAATTGTCATTTATTTATAACTAAATACTTTTATTTATTCGCATAACAAAAATGGCCTCCTATGCCCTTCATAGCTTGCGTTCTTGCTGGCATTGTTTAAGTACTTTTTGACTGTAATTGGGTATCTGAAAAAAAAAACACTATAAAGCTCTATGCCTTTCTTTCATAGATAACAGAAATAATTATATTATAGCATTAGAAACAGCCTACTACTGTTACTAAAGAGCTTATGCATATTGGAGGACTAACCCATACAGAAAGCTAAAAAATGATTTTGGTAATCACCAGTACTGTTAGTTTAGAGCAGCAGTGGCACAAACCATAATTTGTTAAAAACCTAACATAAATTTGTTTTAATAAATTTGTTAAGCATTGTATATGGTGAATATAGTTTAAATCTCTGCATAAAAAATGTAAATAATAATAAAGATGATAAAGACAAATAAAATCACAAACTCAGTGGTAACCAATAGGTAAGAGTAATGTTCTGCAGGAACACACGTCCATTTGACCAGTCACGTCATAGCCCGATTCGGACGGTAATTGTTTCTCATATGGACGTCTGTAAAAATAAATTTACTTATCACCTCATGGATTCCGAATAGGGCTTAGTGTCACTTCTTTACCCTGTTAAAGGTGGTTTTGATGCGTCTGATATTTATATTCTTACAGTTCCTACTCTCATAAAATATGCGCAATGCATGTTGACCTTTAAACCTTAATTTAACTTTCAACAACAGATATTTCAGCACAATAAATGTTTTTGCGCTGATTATTAATTGTCTCTGTTTTCCGTCTGTCTGACGCACGTGCACGCGCCCGCCGCGCTGGCGCTCATTCAGTAAAGATAAAAATTTAACACAGACTGTCAGGAAGGACCTTTATGCAAAAATGGAAATGCTCGCGTGAATTTGTGACATTTATACATAAGGATATGACCGTTAACTGAAAGTTATTTTGCGCTGTGGACGCACACGCATCTGTTAAAGCGCCTGACAGGCAGGGGTGTGAAGTAACGAATTACAAATACTCACGTTACAGTAATTAAGTAGTTTTT
>NW_015664459.1:2101970-2102937 GCF_001515625.1 Sinocyclocheilus rhinocerous
GATTAAAATTTAACACAGACTGTCAGGACAGACCTTTATGCAAAAATGGAAATGCTCGCGTGAATTTGTGACATTTATACATAAGGATATGACCGTTAACACTGAAAGTTTTTTTGCGCTGAGGACGCACACGCATCTGTTAAAGCGCCTGACAGGGCAAGCCATTACGCTAATGCGTTAGCTTAAAGCTTAAAATAAAGAATTCTCATGTTTTGGGTAGCTTGGATCACGTAACTCTCCTGCAGCATCTCATTCTGTTTCCTCCACTATTTTAAATGCATTTGGTGTGTATGGTGTGCATTTGCGCTTTGGGATGATTGATCGGCGGTCTCTAAAAAGGCCGATCTCAAAAAAACGGTCTCAAGCTGATGACGCTGCTGTGAGAGGTTTGGCACGACATGCAGCGGCACCGTCTCAGTCTCTGTCCGGCGCGGGGGAAATAATTATAATACTGAAGGTGAGGTACTCACCTTCATATTTCTTCATTATCACCTTCATATTTCTTAATTAAATAACTTATAAAGTAATTTGAAAACCTTGTGTGAGACGCAATTTCACAAACAGCATGAGTGAATCTCCGCGCGCGCTCTCTCTAAAAATAGCAAATGTCTTCAAAACACCACATCGCATCTGCACTATAAGCGAGCTGCACAGTTGACACAGGAATTGTCACTTGCACAATCGAGGCAGTGTCACATCGTCACTCACCGCACACGGTTGCTGTCCGGCAGTGCGTTCCGTCTGCAGCAGTGCAGAGTCTATTTTTGCTGCGCTGCAAGCTCTGAATTAAAGTAACGGCGCATTTTTTGCAGTAAATATGAACATGGATTGACACGAAAATGTAGTAATTACACCATAAATGCATATTATTAAAGTCTACTGTGTTTCACAGTCAACACGTGGCTTTTTGGCTAGGTTTAAAGGGAAAGAGCACTTTTAGATAAACAAGGCAATAATAGATGGCACT
>NW_015664459.1:2103633-2106139 GCF_001515625.1 Sinocyclocheilus rhinocerous
GTCTACATAAACATGAACATCAGCAGAGCTGCTCTGAGAGAAAACGTAAATAAACATTTCCTAGTTTTATTTGAGAAAAACCATTGTCAAATACACTCTGAAACTCAAAGGTCCGCTACAACCCTTCAAAATAAACGTTCGATTTAATTTGAAATTATGACAGAAATATATTAGCAATGTGCAGTGTACTTCAAAGTTATAATAACAACAATAATAATATTATTTATAATAAAATTATTTAAACATTGTTTTCAAGGAATATCATGTTTGTCCATGTTTTAACTTTGCCGATTGATAATATTTTAAAACATTAATTAAAATGTTAAAGTGTGATATAGATATACATAAGGTGTGCAGCTTTATTTTTTATTGTTTTTTATTTTATTTTTTATTTTTTTCAGAAGGGAAACTTCAATACTTTCATTAAAATGGTTTCAAGTTTGTTGTAATAAAGGATTTGTTCACTCAAATAACTTGTTCTTGTTCTTTTAGGAGTCATTGTTACTGATAAGAATTATCGTTTAATATATACCGTGATAACCGGAAAACTGATATTTTCTGAGACGATTATCATACCGTGAAAATCTCATACCGTTACAACCCTACTTGCCGATATGGGATGTTTTAATTGTGCATGCTCAGTTGCTTGTTTTTACATTTAGCTTAACTTTGCTGTCACCTGACACTTCCTTTTTGATTTACCACTGTTTAATATAATTGATTAAATCTCTAAATGGAAAATAATTTTTTCATAATCTCTTGTGATGCCTAAATTGATGGAAAACTGTTTAGTGTCCAGTATACATCAAGCATTTTTACGTTGTTCTCAATCCTTGCCTACCTGGAGGCCAGCCCTGTTTTGTCCATAGTACTGTTTAAAATGCTGTGTAATTGTTTGTAACTATTTTGATTCCAAACTCCTATTATTTGTGGCATGTAGAGGGCTGACTGGTCCGAGTGTGGGAAGCCAGCTCAGTTCATTCTCCACACACATGGCTGAGGATCTGCATGTGAAAGAGACCTTCTGCTCATGGAGAGAGGCGCCCTGACTCTGCTATTGTCCCCTAAAACTCGGTTGGGCCCCTCACTGCCTTTTCTCTGTTATGCAATCCTGCTCTCTGTAGCGGGAATGCGTGTGCGTGTGTGTGAGAGATGGGGCCCTGGTCAGAGGGGCCGGGTTTGGGGAAAGAGGAGTGGGCGACTGCTGTCAGAGGCAGGAATTAGGGAGACAGGTTAAGAAACGGCAAACTGTGACCTACTTTGGAGAATGTTTACAAGCATGTCGGTATGTGCGGGTGCAACAGAAAGTGTCCGCTTGTTTGTCAGTGTGAGAGATTCTGATGAGTCACTTCAGCACACAGCCACGGGGCAATTAGAAGACAGACACTTATATCCCAGCTACCCTTTCACCACAAATATCCCAAGATTACAACCTCTCTCCAGAATGGAAAGGATCCATTTGGGTGTAAGGTTATCGTGCAACTGAACCGGCATCATAAATAGCAATGTTTGCAAGACGTTCTACAAGGAGACTCAAAATGGAACAACATGCGACTGGAGTTAGCACACATACGGCAGTCATCTTTCTCCTCTCCTGAAGCTCAATGCGCTTTGTGTATTCATGAGTATACGGTCTATTCTGACTTCCGTGGTCCTGCTGTTCCTTCTGTAAGACCAAGGGTTCTCTTTACACCACCCAGCCTTTCACAAGTACACCAACGCGTGCAATCTGGTCTGGTAAAGAAACTGCTTGGCTGTCCCTCTGGCTCTTCCATTATTCTGTCGTCAGGCCTACCTGATGGTGATGCCGACCTGCCTATCTAATTCAGTGCTCGTTGATATCATATTGCATGCATTTGATACCAGTCTCTCCTAGCACTCCCAGGACCAATCAGAAATTTTGGAAAGCCGTATGCTGTACACATGGTACTAAAACAACAACGCCCTCCCTGCCTCGTTTTTTGGATTTTGTGCTCCCTCTTCGTCTAGAAAGGTTTTATAGCTGCAAGTTTTTCCACCAAGTGTGGGCTGTTTGCAATGGGCCATCTAAAGGAAATTCCAAACCGAGAGGGAGAATGTTGGACTGGAGCAGTGTGGACCATGGAAGCACTGCTGCTTAAGGCTTTCTGCCTGGCATAAAGTGTGGTCTCGCAGCCAGCAGGGGAAAATGCTTATGGATTTGAGAGCCGGTCAGTGAGCCCTGAACAGAGGCTTATTTGAGCTGGAGCTCTGCTGGACTCGGTTGTGATGTGGCTGGGCTGCTGAGAGGGATGGGACAAGCCTTAATTGCCTAAATCAGTGTTTCCCAACCGGGGTGCCGTCTGTCGAGAGCAGGGGTGCCGTGTAAAAAATAATTTTAAAAAAATATATTTTTAAATTGCTGAAATAACCGATAACGATATGGCCGCCGATATATCGTGCATCCCTAATTTCGATATACATTACCAGTTTCCCATACATTGATTTATTTGTGCCGTTTGACTTCGTTGAATAAACATGAGCACTG
>NW_015664459.1:2106506-2110213 GCF_001515625.1 Sinocyclocheilus rhinocerous
CATTTGGATAATTGGTAAAAAAAAAAAAAAATCTCTTAATAGCCCTACTGTGTGTTAGACCTACCTGAAAAACTAAAAAGCTATTTATTTCATTTGTAGGCCTATCGTTATTTTTTATTTGTGCTATCATTAGTAATTTCTTTATTTATTCTTATTGTATTATTAACTGCTTAGTCTCCTTGTCGTTTTTTATTCAATTCAAAGTTTTAAATCAAGCTATCTCGTGCTACGCAACAAAATAACCCCACTGTAAAATCAAAAATACACTGAGTGAGCAAAACTTTGTTTAATTACCATTATAACTAGCTATCTCACAATGTTTACATATGAATAAAAGTCCGGCCGCGCCGTTCTCAACCCCGCCGCCTCTGCTCACGCTAGGCCGCCGTGTTTTCCGTTGTGAAAGCGAAAATACTTTGTTTGGTCTTCCAAAAGAGGACACGGCTAGAAATTATCATATCGAAGTTAGAAATTCAAATATTGTGACAAAATTAATTTTGTAGGGTCCCACATTTGTTAAAATTTCCACAGGGTGCCGCGACTAAAGAAAGTTTTGGAAACACTGGCCTAAATTGCATGCATTTGCTTGGTTCCGATGTCTGAAGGTGTTGAATGGCTTTGATGCACCCTGATGCATTATAGAACAAACCCACTTTAGCTGTGCCTGGCTCTTATTTACTCGGCTTGATGTAAAAAAAAAAACAGTTGCACACGAGTCTTCACAACTGAGGCATGTTGTTTGCTCTGCGTCTGCGCTGTATTTGAAAGGCATGCTGTTTCTGAGGTTCAAAGGATCAGCTAACATGTCAAATCTTGTCCCATTTCAGTTAAATGTCATAGTTTGTGTTTAGTTGACAATGACATTATGCAAACCTACTGTGTTTGATTACTTTAGTAGAGCAGCATGATTTCTGCAATGCTGAAGGCGTGATTTGAATTGCTGAATTCAGTAATTAAAATGGAACTACCTGAAATTACCACAGAATATGAATGAAATTAATCAAAACTAATGTTGCACTATTCTTGAATTTAAATATATCTGTACGGTCTAGTGATTTATTATACTGTTAGCTTATTAGCAGGGTGCTTATTAAAAATGTTCAAATTGTTTTGGATATCAGTATGTCGGCGATTCAGGTAATCACAGATTTCTCATCCATGCTTATTTATACTGTAACACTATATTGTACATCACATTATTTGACAAAGTAGCAGCATAATGTTTTGTTTGCTGTGTTGCTGTCTATTGAAGCACTTAATTTGATGATAATGTTATGTTTTGAATAATTGGTATATTTTAATTTGATTATTATGATTAATACATTATGAGACTGTATGAGGTTGCTGTGCCATTGGTTGTGTATTCCAGACTATAAATGTTTATTTAATGAATATTTACCTATTGCATTTCACTTTGAGTTAAGATGGCTGACCCAGTTCATCTCCTGGCCTTTTTCAAAAAAACAGTCCCTTCTACCCAGGAGGCTTTAGCTTGCCTCTACATAGCCGTGCTAAAGACAAAGTAGTCATTGTTACAAAAAAATGTCACTCCATCCATCTGCCAGAAACCTGATAAAACAAGAAAGAGTGAGCTGTGGCTTTGCATCCTTAACTTGCGTGACATTGCCTCTGACTAGTTTCCCTTGATGCCCAAATGCCTTTCAAGGTAACAAAAAAAAAAAAAAAAGAATGCAGATATTTAGGCCAAAGTGGGCGAAGATAAAAAATATTTTTCATTATTTTATCTTTGTTATTAAAAAATAAGAACAAAGATACACATTACAACTACACATAACATACAAATAAAACAAACAGTGCTTTATTTTCAGGTACAATAGGTTTATTTAGCAGGAGCATTCAAGAAATTGAATGAACAAATATAAAAATAAAACACTATATAGACTTGATTCCTAAAGCAACTGTAGTAAAGTTATTCAGTCAAGAATAGTGAATGTTTTTTTCTCTTTGCGTTTTGTTGTTTTATTAATGTTAAAGGAATAGTTCTCCCAAAAATAAAAATTCTGTCATCTGTCTGTCAATTCTGTCATAGTGTTTTATTTTTATACTCACTCAAAAGTTGTTTTAAACTGAATGAGTTTCTTTCTTCTGCTGAACATAAATGCTATTTTGAGGAACGTGGAAAACCAAACAGTTGCTGGTCCACAGTGACTTCCATAGTATTTTTTTCCTACTGTCAAAGTCAGTGTGGACCAGCAACTATTTGGTTACCCACATTCTTCAAAATATATTATTTTGTGTTCAGCACAAGAAAGAAATTAATAAAGGTTTGGGATAACATGTGAGTGAGTAAATAATGACAGAAATTAAATTTTAGGGTGAACTATCCCTTTAATGACAGTCGGCTGCATGTTTAGTACTGTTCCTTTAAGACCTGCACACATCTAATATACAGGCACGAATCCATTTTTCTCTCAATGTTTACTTTCATTTTAGACATAACCAACTGAGTCTATATGTAAACATTGTGTGTTTTGACAGTATTAGCGCAAAAGACAACTTAGTTCAGTAATCAGGCGCTGTTTGACAGACTTTTTAGTGTGCGAGCTTCGGCTTCTGGCCAGCGCGCGGATGAAACATTTAACCAGCAAGGCAAATAATGTACTTTTGTGATTGCGAATAAGTGCAGTGTCCCGTGAGAGTAACTCTACCGCTGAGTTAACACTGATGTGAATGTATGTGGCATTGTACACAAAGTCCCTTAGTCTTTGGTTGTACAGCATATTGAGACGGAGGCGCCAGAACTGCAATTGATAGAATGTGCGATACTATGATATTTCTTCAAAGCAGATCGTGGAGACATTTTTATCGTCCACGATCAAAAATCGTCATATCGCACACCCCTATTCTGAATAGGAATAAATTCTGAAATTTAGTGTCCCCACTTTTCCATAAAAATGAAACTAAAATACCTGCTCCGTGGCTGCTACTTAACTGCTTTAACGAAGGAGAGAGCAGTATGTTATATGCTTTTTGCAAAATATCCATATAATGCATACAAATGTTTAAGTAGTTTACGATCATAGAAAAAAAATGTTCTACAGGGTTTCGGGGGAGTGGATGGGTACAATTTGGTACAATTTGCTTTTCTTGACCGTCTTACTGGTGGGTAATGTTCACAAAAGCGTGGGCAATGTTGTTGTTTTTTTTTATTTTATTTTTTATTTAATGGAGCATTAAAGCAAATGCACACTTTATAGAGGTGCATGTTAGTGGAAAAAATGTACCTTGACAGAGGCTTGTTGGCAAATAAACTTGAATATGCAGTTGTACCCTTTTTTATATAATGTAGTTTTCCACCAGGAATTCCGCTGTTGATTACTTTAAATATAAGTTGAAATAATGACGTCAATAAAAGTGCATAGTCCAATCAGTTAATGACCTTGTAGCTCACAGTAGGTCTGTATTTAAAAGTTTGAAATTTAAAATCAGTTCACACATGGAGAAAATGATTGGGATTTTTGCTGTTGTATTCTATATCCCTAGCTATTGCATTTGGATGATGTTCCCAACATTTAACCAGAGGCGGTCAGTAACTAAGTACATTTACTTGAGTATTGTACTTAAGTACACTTTTTGAGTATCGATACTTTACTTGAGTATTATTTTTTCTGGGAACTTTTGACTTTAACTTCACTACATTTGAAATACAAATATTGTACTTTTCACTCCACTACATTTCTATCAAG
>NW_015664459.1:2112441-2112695 GCF_001515625.1 Sinocyclocheilus rhinocerous
GAAGTAGAAAATCGTTATTATATAGCAGCTTTGAGAGTCAGGGGTGATTTTTTTTCTTCTCTAAAACTTGACTTTCTTTTTTTTAGACAGTTTATCAGTAATCACTCTTGCAGGGCTACATGAAATGATTTTCCAGCATTTTTTGAACACTGACCAGCTGCAAATGTGATATTTATTTACAACAATTCAATAAGAAGAAGTTAAAATTGTGGTATATATTAGACACAATATTGTCTGATTTTTGCAATCTTGAT
>NW_015664459.1:2112951-2119451 GCF_001515625.1 Sinocyclocheilus rhinocerous
AATCAATTTTTAAATCATCTTCAAAGTTTTTAAATTCCTTGTTTTATTTTTGTGATTATTTTTTTTATGATTATTTTACTTTCTTTTATGTAAAGCACTTTGAATTACCATTGTGTACGAAATGTGCTATATAAATAAACTTGCCTTGCCTTGCCTTGCCTAAATTGTGTACGTGAAAATATTACCTATAAAGCCACAGAAGAACTGTTGTGCATCTCCTAATAAAACACAATAGGTGTTGGACTTGAAGCTGCACTGCACAGACTGTTCTGTGTGTGACATCAAAGTACCACAAGAGCGATTATACAGCATTTTTAAAATTTTTGTTTTGATGTCAAATAAGTCTTGATGTTTTGCTTTTTTGTTAAAGCAGTGTTTCTGTTGTAAAATTATACAGCTACAGTTGTGTTGCTGGGTTTTAAAGCAGGTTTGATTTTGCTTTCAGTACTTCTGTACTTTTACTTAAGTAAAAATCTGTCTTTACAACGTTTACTTGTAATGGAGTAATATTTGACCAGCAGTATCTGTACTTTCACTCAAGTAATGGAGTTGAGTACTTTGTCCGTCTCTGCATTTAACACATTAATGAAAGCACTGCTTTATTTTCCTTTTTTCTTTCAAATTCTTGACAAGTTACAGGTTTTGCGGTTGTCAGCTGTTTTCTTCTTGAGTAATTGGAGCTCTTGGTCAGTTTCTGCCAGAGGTCATTACATTGGTGCCTGGAAAACAAACTGAATTATGAAACAATGGTCACATAAGCAGATTGTTTTAAAATTACTTGTGCAGACTAGTGCATAACCTGGATAAACTTTTCTTCTGGACATGGATCAGCTGCTTAATGCTACAACTAGGGTTGGGTACCGAAACCCGGTACCAATATGGCACCGGTACCTATGTAAACGGTATGTACTAGAACCGAATCCGAACGCTGATTTCGGTGCCTCATTTCGGTACCATGCCTGAGCGATCGATTGAAATATTTGTCCTCTGGTTCTCCGAAACGGACGTAAGAAGCATCATCACTGGCACCGCACGTGAAAAATATCTGGTCCACTTTCAAACTTACAGCAACCCAAGAAACCCAAAAAACAAGACTGGTTAACACACTCTGTGGACAAAAAACATCTAAGGATCAATCTTCAGTATTAACTAGTTGCTTTTTAGCATGCATATTACTAGCATATTGGCTGTTTATTTGTACTTAATTAACGTCTTATTCTGCATGACCATATTTTAGATCCCCTAATCCTACTCCACACCTGAACCTAACAACTACCTTACTATTATTAATAAGCAGCAAATTAGCAGTTTATTGAGACAAAATTCATAGTTAATAGTTATATTGTGTGTGTATTAACTACAAAGATTTTCCATTTAGTTTAATGTACTAAATGCACTAAAATAACTAAAACATAAACTGAAAAAAAAAAAAAATTTTATTTTTTATAAAAAAAAAAAAAACAAAAAAAAAAAAAAAAAAACCTTGCTACGTATACTGTTAGTTGAAGCCCTGCCCACGAACCCTGCCAATCCATCATTTTTTGGGGGGAATTTTGTTTTGTTTGTTTTTTTAAGTATCGATTCAGGCACTGTTTAGGCACCGGAACCGTTTTAAAAAATATCGATTTGGCACCGGTATCGTAAAAAACCCAAACGATACCCAACCCTAGCTACAACACTCAAACTCAGGAGCTTGGGAATGTTCTTGGCCTCAGCAGAGCTTAGTCAAATCTAAACAGCAGAGCAACATCTAGTTTCCAGGTCCTGCCGCCACATCACAGAGGTTGATTGGGTTGAACGAGGGCAGCGGGACATTGTGTAAACTCTTGCTCTAAATTAAAGAGGGTGACGAAGTCTTAGTGGAGCCTCTTGGAAGCACTCAGGCCTGTCGCCATTTGCAGAGAGGGAGAGCGAGGCCCAGTAAAGGGCTTTTATAGCAGCCATCACTTGTCCCCATTTAGTGATGTTTACTCCACAGCATGCCACGCTCAGCTCTGCACCACACTGCACTCTGGCTGCCTGGGAAATGTGTTCCAGCTGATAAAAACAAGTACCCATGAACCTAAGCTGCAGGATTAGAACAGGTCTTCTCAGCCTTCACCGTATGTCATCTTAACAACTGCCTCCTGCCTTCATTTGTACCCAGTGGGCTTTTTTAGAGATTTTCAGAGTTTGTTTACTACATTTCATAAACTAGTTGCTAATGTATCGCATGTGTCCTAGGCGTAACATAAAAGGGACAGCTTAATTGTTGTCCTAACCAGCCACAGACAGCACTGCAATCACTCTGATTTGGTCCCCTCCACATATTAAAAGCAAAAACAGTTTTCTTTTCATGCATGATTTTTGCCTTTACTGTTACAGAAATAGCAGTCAGTAATAAACAGCTCAAATGAATATGGTAGTATCATAGAAACCTCTTATTTTTAGTGACTGTTTGTATCATCCACTAGCCTCTCACTTTCTTTTTCTTATTTACTACCTCCTCCGATACCTTTAGGAATAGAATTACGAAATCCTCAGTCTTTTGTTTGTAGTTTGTAGAACAGTACTATATCCATTTTAATTCAAATTGTGGTGTCTGCAAATATGATAATTTTGTCTTTTTAATATAGTGTCTAACTGACAGGTAGCTGCTTTCAAACACTTCTGTGATGAGCGTTCACGCCTTATTTCATTGATAGTATTCAAACAATATTAATAAATAGTAAAAAGTGAAGCACTCCTCTTAATTCATTTATTGGCTTTTCCTGAGTAATTGATAGGATGCACCGATACCACTTTTTCCAGTACTCGCCCGATACCGATACTTTTATTTTTGGTACTTGCCGATATCGAGTACCGATACCGATATTTTTATTGCATTTGTACATTTTTAAAATATTGGGTACAGAAACCAAAATAGTATGTATAATGTTAGTTGGTTAACTTCATTTATCAAATAGATACAGTCAAACCAAAATCTATTTGGACTGAATGTTTTGAAGTGTTTTAGGCTTGTTCATGTAGTTTTTAGCACACATACACAAATGCTCCATATCTCAGTGGCCAAGTATAATCAGGCAGAGCGAGTACGCTCGCTAGAAGGCCACCCCACTAACTGTGAGACTGGCTGCTTTCATCCCCCTCCCTGATATTTAATTCATGCCACTGCTCAGGTCCAGGTTCCACTCCATAGCCTGTCTGCACCCGCCCTGTGCATGTGCAGTAATTCCTGCCATTCTGTGGCCCCCGCCACAGAGTCTCCCTCAGGGGCGCTGCTGTGTGGTATCGGCGTTTGGTATCGGGGCATTTTAACGAGTACGAGTACAGGAGCTCAGTATCGGGCCGATACCGATACCAGTATCGGTATCGGTGCATCCCTAGTAATTGATAAGTAAATATGCACATTTTGATACTAGGTATCCTGTGCATTTAGAAAATGTCTATTGTGTACACTATCCATACTGTGTACTACAAAAATAGTGCAGGTATTTTTATGTATAGAGTGATATGCAATTCCGAACATACCCTTTGAGAAGGTTATGACTGGACTGAATGTTTTGAAGTGTTTTAGGCTTGTTCATGTAGTTTTTAGCACACATACACAAATGCTCCATATCTCAGTGGCCAAGTATAATCAGGCAGAGCGAGTACGCTAGAAGGGGCACCACCCCACTAACTGTGAGACTGGCTGCTTTCATCCCCCTCCCTGATATTTAATTCATGCCACTGCTCAGGTCCAGGTTCCACTCCATAGCCTGTCTGCACCCGCCCTGTGCATGTGCAGTAATTCCTGCCATTCTGTGCCCCCACCACAGAGACGCCATCAGGGGTGCTCTGGAATAAAGGGTGGTGTTTGCTCTGCCATTTGTCTGCATGTGCATTTTTTCCCCACTCTGGGATCAGGTTCCACCCACCAACCCCCACTGTTTATACCTACTTTTCTGGCATCTCCGCCAACTGCTCTCTGTTAGCCAGGGGCCACAGATTCTCTGCCTTGTCGAGACTCAGGGCCTGGACCCCAGAGACACTGTAGCACTTACTGACCACTGCTGACCCCAAAATTAATCAGTAGGTTTGTTCGGGTATAATGGTTGTTCTGCTGTAGATTGTTGGGGGTCAGAATATTAGTTTTTTTACTGTTATCTGTGCTGACTAGTTGATTAGTTTGTCTTAAGGAAACAGTTTAATAAACCCTGGTTTAGGGTCATGTTTATCAGACACCAAATATAAAACCAATAAATAAATAAAATGTTCAGGTACAAAGTAAATGCAAAGACATGTTTTACTCTGTTCAATTTATCTGTGATGCAGATTTCACTATTTCATTTGGTAAAACTATTGTCAGATTCACAGAGAAACTCTTCACTACACACAAATCCTTCACTGCTTGCTGGAAATAAGTTTAACTAATTTTTGTTATGACAGAAATATTAGTATTGTACAGTAGAAAGTAATAACATTAATATTAATAATAAGGCAGTTTATTAAAGCAGTATTTTTAAGGAATATCACTATGTTTAGTCTGTTTTAATTTAAATGTAAACCTCTGTTGTTCGGCACTTTGTTTGCCAAAAAAAATGGATTGTTAATTTCACTTCATTACATTTTAAAAGATTAATTAGATTAAAACTTTATGCATTCATTTAATTACCATTGTTTTTATCATAAAACACACAGTTGCATTTTATTGGGCCAAATCCTGCAGCCCGGTAAAGATATTTGTAAAGGCAAACCAAAAGCAACATTTTGAAGGGGTTAATTTTAGAAATTATAAAGTCCTCAGAGAGGCTTTTAGCATGCTGTTACTGTTAGAACACTTACTAACTTAATAGTTGTCCCTACTGTTTGACTAGTCAGTCTGTTCCTCATGAAGCCATGTGACTGTTAGCTTAAGTGCATGGCAACGCAGTCCTGCTTAGAACCTTTCGATTCAGAGGGCCTGCAGTGTTAGATAAAGGAGGTGTGTGTGTGTGTGTGTGTGTGTGTGTTTAGACTGCAGTGCTTGAGTGATTGTTTGGAGTCTTTGTGTTGAAGTGTGACCGTGGTGCCTGCGGCCCAGCCTCGGGGTACAGATGACAGGCGCTCTTGACACCTGTGGGCTCTCTGCTTCCTCTCTCATGGGCCTTGCAGTTATCACATTTGAACAGCTTTCACCTGGACATCTTTTGATTTACATGACTTTTTTCCATCAGGTGAAGTGACATAATCAAGGTTAAGGTTTTTGAATCTCCATACAGTTAGTTTAGAAGCTGTCTTTTACTTTGATAGTTCTTAAAAAGCTCTTGAGTCATATTAATGCAGTAGCATGCCAGTTAATCAAGGGCATCAGCTCTCTATGGTGTTTTTCTGAGTTAGCCCAAACAATCAGATGTGCACAGCAGCTCTTTGAATTATGCAGGCATTCACTTGTCGTTTGGTTCAGTTAAGCTGAATCTTTGGCTTCGTTCAAACTGCAGGAAAAATTGGCCCAAATCCAGTTTGTATTGCTAATATGTGACTGATCATTTTCATAACAGATTTTTCATAACAGCATGAACTACCTTTAATCTGATATTTTTTTATTCTGATTTGGAGTACTTCCATATGTGCTCCTAAATCAGATACAGGTCTCAATTTCAGTCTCAATATTCATAATGGAATTCATTCGACGTTGTATTTCACTCTAGATGGATGTTCATTACAATTTTCTGCTTATGGGAGTGACTCCAAAGATTTTACATCCAAGTTATTCTTTGATCAGTCTGTTAATATGAAAGACAGCTTTGAGCATAATCAGTGGAGGGACAGTGGGTTGTTTTAAGTGAATTATAAGTATTACAGTGACTGCTCTATACAAGCACAGCTTAAAGGGTCATGAAACCCCAGACTACATTTTCAGAGATTTTAGCAGAGGTGTTTGTGTTGCACATCTTAGAAGACAATAGCCGTTTCCCAATACCAAGTACGCAAAGTTCGGATTTGCGTCCTTGGTAGTAGGCTTGCTGCGATAGACTGTGTTTTCGGTTATACCGGTGTTAAGCCGCAACACCAGTTACGTCATTTGCCTACCGCGGCACCGCCCCCCACCGCCGTTTAGATTTTTTTATAGTAACAAAAATTATTTAGCCTAGTTCAGTTAGAGGACAGACACTTTTAAAAACTAAATGCTTAATGCAGCATGCCGAACCGTGCGCGAACGATAGTGCACCACGGAGCAGGAGTCAGATTTTATTTATCACGTGAGGAGAGTGAGTCGAGCTGACTGACAAGAGTGAGGTGAGAAAGACAAGACGATGGCAGAAGATTGTTTAGAAAGGAAATGCAAAGGTGCCTGTTTGGCAATATTTTAGATTTTGAAAAGCCTATTGACTGGAAGTTTTTTTTTTTTAAATTTGTTTCTTATTTATTTGGTTCCACAATGTTTGCTGATTACTTTATTTAAACTTTGTGTATTTTATTTATTTTATTTTACATCAAGGTGTATATGCCGTGCCTCCAAGCTTTCTTATTCGTTTTGCTAATAAACGTTCTATGTT
>NW_015664459.1:2119649-2119792 GCF_001515625.1 Sinocyclocheilus rhinocerous
GCTATTTGAAAGCCAAGAAATCAGAGGAAAAGAGGGAAAAGAGGGAAAACCAATTGCTTAACGCCAAATTAGGGCTGTCGCGATAACCGCAATACCGCGCTATTGACGAGATTGACGAGCAGGAATGCAAGAACCGCAGCAAC
>NW_015664459.1:2120569-2134312 GCF_001515625.1 Sinocyclocheilus rhinocerous
TGACACTGATATTTCTTTCTTTCTTTTTTTTTTCCCCATTGTCATTGCAATCTTGCTCCAACCAAAGTGACTTGAATGCATCTAATGTGTAAAAACTTCCCACTAGGACTTGAGTGCGCCATAATTCCCAGCACGTTTCAGATGATAAAAAAAACAAGTTATATTCTGGAAAATATAAGGAATTTAATATTAGTAGCAATAATTCTAATGTCTCCTTTAGCGAGCTCCACGGGCCTCATCTACATCGATCCTTCAAACCTGCGACGGAGCAGCGCCATCAGCACGAGCGCAGCAGCCGCCGCAGCAGCCCTGGAGGCCAGTAACTCCAGCAGCTACCTGACATCCGCCAGCAGCCTGGCTCGAGCCTACAGCATCGTCATCCGGCAGATCTCCGACCTCATGAGCCTCATACCCAAATACAACCACCTGGTCTACTCGCAGTACCCCGCTGCAGTCAAACTCACCTATCAGGACGCGGTTAATCTGCAGGTGAGTCGCTCGGCCTTTACCCGAACAAAATCGGACTGTAATAAAGGCAAAATATAACAGGATAATGTCATTTTGCAGAACTTTGTGGAGGAAAAGTTGATCCCCACCTGGAACTGGATGGTGTCCATCATGGATTCCACTGAAGCGCAGCTGCGATACGGCTCCGCTCTGTCATCAGCCGGGGATCCTGGTCACCCCAGTCACCCGCTGCACGCTTCACAGCACGCAGGCCGCAGGGAGCGCATGACTGCTCGAGAGGAAGCCAGTCTCCGCACCCTTGAAGGTCGAAGGTAAGACCTTTGGGCAGTTAAAGGTGCAAAAGGTCTTCAGAAACATTTTTTGTTATGCTGGTTGAAAGTAGGGCTGTCGCGATAACCGCAATATCGCAATACCGCGCTATTGACGAGCAAACTGCAGAGGAATGCAAGAACCGCAGCAACCGTGATTTTTGCGTGTTTTATTTTTTCGTAAGGTTATGCCCTTCTCGTTTTACACTTCATGCTTGTGGACTGAATATTAAACAAGTTAGTAATGATAACATAATGTGTACCATGCTGATTTGTACAGAGGCTCCTTAGATTTGCACTTAACAAGCCTAAACAGACAGTGAATGAGAGAGAGATCGACTGAGCGCGTGCGATTACTTGCGTCTGTCCTCCAGGCCGAGTCATATATATTTGTGAAAATAGGTTGTCATGTCCAAGGAAAGCGAAATCTCTGTCTTAGCATCGACGCATAGCTGGTCAGCTGAGCCTTCTAAAGTGACGCTCAAAGTTAAAATGATTTCAACAGCCTGTTTCATTACGTCTCTTTGAATTAATTAATAGTTGAATGACAGTCCCTTTCCACCACCTTGTGGCGCAACACTGTAACTGCACTGACTGACAGCCCGTCTAGAACGCGCGCAGGTGGAAATATCAATAGAAAGTCTCTTGTCCAGTCAGATTAAAAGATCAGATTACAACTAGGCTAACTGTTATACATATAGGCTAACGATAGCCTAACGATCTTATTGTCAGGTTAGTTTTATATACCTATTTAAACTTTGTGTAGCCTAAGTAATTTGTTATTTTATTAGGCATATATGGTGTATTTTTTGTTAATAAAAGTTCTATGAGTTTGACGTTGTTGTTGCTTGAATTGAATCAATGCCGAATTGCCGCTAATTTGAAAATGAAAGTAAAACGCGCACAGCGCTGTTTCAAGCTATTTGAAAGCCAAGAAATCAGAGGAAAAGAGGGAAAACTCAAATGAACAATTGCTTAACGCCAAATTAGGGCTGTCGCGATAACCGCAATACCGCGCTATTGACGAGCAAACCGCAGAGGAATGCAAGAACCGCAGCAACCAGCCCGTCTAGAACGCGCGCAGGTGGAAATATCAATAGAAAGTCTCTTGTCTAGTCAGATTAGAAGATCAGATTACAACTAGGCTAACTGTTATACATATAGGCTAACGATAGCCTAACGATCTTATTGTCAGGTTTATGTTCTGTTATGTGGACCGTTATTTTGTCATTCTCTTCTGTTTAGTTCACTTCCTGTTTCAACGCTATTTGGTTTCGGTTTCATTGTCTTCTGAATATGACCTCGTTAGTTATATCGTAACACATACACACACAAATTATATATGTATATGTATGGCGATAATACCGCATACGCGCTATTGAGCCACTCAAAATTACCGCAAGGGAAATTCCCTTACCACGACAGCCCTACGCCAAATTGCGGCAATTCAAGTGCAGCTAATTTGAAAGTGAAAGTAAAATGCGCATGGCACTTTTACAAGCCATTTGAAAATGAAGACGCATTTTCAGGTATTACCGGTGTTGTCACACATCGATTAACCGGTGGGAAAATTCCCTCACCGTCACAACCCTACTTGGTAGTTCGGACTACGCAATTTCGACACGGGAGACGGGAGGACGCAAGTCCGGTAATCCTGCAAATGGAACAGCATCGTACTTGATCACGTCAGTCAGCTCGCCTTGGCTACTCCGATTATCTACACTGTGTTTTTACAATACGACGAAATATGATATCAAACACCACTGCCTCTTTTCGTTTTCATTTAACCCTCTACCATATATTAATAGCCGCGAAAATGTAGTTCAGGGAACGTAGGCTACATTTACATTACAGTGAAACGAAATATTATATCAAACAGCATTGCCTGTTTTATGTTTCATTTAAAATATTAATAGCCACAAAAATGTGGTTCATGCAATGCGTACACGCATTACAATACAACAAAAGGATATCAAAAACCACTGCCTTTTAGTTTTCTTCAAAATATAAAACACAACCCTTTTCGTTTTCATTTTAAAAATATAAAACATTAATATGTGGTTTAGGTAATATGTGCACGTATACTCTGATTATCTTTACTGAATGTATAATAAAATGAAATATGACAAGCACAACCCTGCCTTTTTTGTTAAATGTCAGTTTTAATTAACAATAATAGCCATTAAAAAAGTATAAGTATAAAGTATGAGACTTATGTAATAGGAAATAAAGACAAAAGCAAACAATTCAGTCAAATGTATGCAACAAAGTCAGTGCTGTATTATGATTAATAAATAAATAATTTATGAAACATAACTTTGTGCTCAGCCAAAACGATATGACCTGGAAGAAACAATAGATTCATGAGACCAAAGATTGCCTGTTAGATATACCCAAAACGAATTTTACCTCATGTTTAACCACTACAGAGACATCAGAGTCAGTGGCAAGTGACAGAAGGACTAGCCGAGTTGAGGCGTCTCTCGTCGGGATACATGAGCACTGAGCACCCGGTGATCGCCTGGAGCTCACGTCTCCAAAATCAGCGAAGCAAATTTTCAAATAGGTGCTATCTTTATAATAAACCGCAGATTTGAGTTTTAAACAACTACATTCTCGCCTGAAATACTCTTAGAACTGCATTTCATGACACAATAACAGTAATATTTTTTTAATTATTTAAAAATATCTCCTCCGCCATTAACGCTCGCTGGTTGGTGCAAAATGCATTCTGGGATACCTGGCTGCCTCAAGTTTGCACAAGTCACCTCTCGATGCATCCTTGATAAAAGGGGCGGAGCAAGAACACATCCGGGGATTTGAACTGTACTTGGCTAGATGTGAACTTTGAATTGGAACAGTACTAGGTCGATGACTGACGACGTTTCACAAGCCCATAAGTACAGACAAGAATGCATATTGAGAAACGGTCAACATTAATTTTAATTGTTGGAGAAAACTATTTAATTTTTTGCGCTATATTCATCTTCCGGGTTTAAAATCAACATCGTGTTGACGTCACAATTTGTGACGTGGCAAAGGACTATAGTACATCGATGACACGTCGGTGTCTATTAAATTATTCATGAGACTAAGTGTTCTTATCCAATGAGAAGACGCTTAGCTTAATTATTCACAACAGCATGTGTTGATTTGCTATGACAGACGCTTCAGACTGTGAGATCGCATACATTAACTGAGAGAAACATTCATGGATCGAAGGAGAGTGTTAAAAGTTTTTAGCTTTTAAGCCTTAAAAGTTATCAGAGGTGCAACAGCGCGTTCATATATATGTTTTTGATGCAGAGTGCAAATGGCTGTGCATTTATTTGTGTTTTTAACTTGATGGGAACGAAATGAAACTGTCTAAAACCAAAGTTGTCTGTGTTGTCTGTCTTTAGCATTTTTTTTAAACTGTGGTGAGAACTGACCAGGGCTGAAACAGGGGGTTTCATGACCCTTTAATGAAAAACTATACAAGAAAAGCTGCTCTCTTTCTCCTCATCCTCAACGTAGTCATCCTTATCACCTGTATACACATTCACTGGCTTCTGAGGTGTGTCACCTTGTAAATGAACGTGTAAATGCTGACTTCAGTTGCCTCCATGCTTAATTCCATACGGCAGCATGCTAAATACCATCTTTGTTATTGTTATTTTGCACATACGGGTCAGTTCAGGACTGTGACCAATTCACACTCAGAGTTGATATTGGCCACATTTTAAAAATGATGTGAATAGCCAAATAAAAAAAATAAAAAAAGAGTATTTTAGAAATAAATCAGAATTTATCACTTAGGCAGTGGTTCTCAACCTATTTGACTACAAGGTCCCTACTCTCCACAACAAAAATTAAGGTCCTGTGACTTTTCCAGTTTTTCATAATTTACTGAAGGAGCAAGGACAATGATTTTTAGAATTACTCACATAATCTCTACCTATCAAAGTATTTTAAAGCTTGGTGTAACTATAAAAATGTATATACATTATAAAGTGACCATGAAATTATTAGATTATATTTACCTGACTATTCCAGAGCTAGAAATCACACCTATACACCTCATATATCCAGTTGTTGAGTACATAAATTATATATAAGAAACTTCTTGAGTCCCTCTTGGAAGTTTGCTGTGGGCTTCCCAGTTGAGAACGCCAGCACTAAGGCTTGCAGAGTGAACATATCCATTGACCTTTATATACTTGTTGTTTCTTCATCCGAATGAATTTCATATTAGCTAGCCATAGTTATTTGTTCTGTTGAAATAAAAGCTTTTTTTGCAATAAAATAAATATTTGGATCTATCGACTGATTTCATAGAATCTTAGGTGCAGTACTCTGAATGAAAGGTGAGGAAGCATGCTGCATCCCTCCCGCCCACCCTCACATTCTCCTGAGAGCTACTGTGACATGATTTGGCTTGGCAGGGGCTGTGGCGCTGCATGGCTGCTCTGGCAGGGCTTGCATTTTTTTTTGCCGCTGTAGTGTTGTGCTCTTGGGCACACAAAAGTGTCTTGCTGAAATAGCATGCCGTGCCAGTCACTAAGTATGTTGTGAGTGGTAACGGCACATGATTTCTCAACCTCCGACAGCTGTGTTCTAACACTTACATGTTCCTATGTGCTGAAAACATTCACAGCTTAGATTTGCCTGCAGTTTGTCACCTTTGACAGCATGAATGATTTTTGGTCTGATGAAGAAAAGTCTGCAGGGTTTAGAGAGAGTTCACTGATTCTAGACCCGTTTAGGTCAAATTAAATCATTGTGATGTTGGAATTAAAGTTGGAATTGCATTATTTTCCACCCATATATAAACACATTTTTACATTTAGTTTGTTTAATAGTATTATTTTTTGCTTAATAATTTAACATTGTTTAGAGAATTGTAAACTTTACTGGTATTTGTATTGACTGAAACTTTGATATTGTGTCAACCTTAATGGACAATACATTTTCTCAATTCCTTCAACATTGGCAGGTGTGGCAAAAATTTAATTTTAGACCCTGATTATATGTGCTAGTGGGAAGGAAAGTGACAAATGGCTTCATTAACTTGAGCAGTGTGTAGCTGGCTTGCCGGCCTTGTACAGGTCTCTTTATGTGCACATGAGGGCTAGTGCGAATCTTCTCTCAGGACTAATCCTACTGCAGCCTTCCTGTCAATATGAGGATCCAGATTATGCATTCTGCTCCATCCTCTTCCTCTGTTATCCCTCCATCTGCTCTCTCACTGGAGGAAAGTAAGAGTGTTCACATTTTTCATTATGAAGATTTTACATTTGCTGATCACTGCTTGTGGCCCTTCCAGCACTGCTGTGGCAAGATTTCGCTCATTGTTTGATTAGCAAATTTGTTAGGTGAGGGAAATCCCAGCAGAATTCAACATCAGGCTACGACACACATCCATCAATTTGTGAGGTTCTCTGATTGGATAAGAGCTCTTATAGACACAGCACTCATTTGAAAGCATTTAGACAGCCATTGTAAACACACTTACCGTTTGTTGTTTTGGTTTTGCAGCCAGGCATAAGTGATGAAAACCATTCACATTTTGCAAGAAGTCTCTAAGGGAAAGTGGTTTGGCTGACCATAACTCTGGACTGTGTGTGTTTAGGTTTGTTTTCTTTTTTTTATTTCCTGAGATGCATGCCTCCCTGATTGGTATCTAGATTTTTCCACAACATGGCGGCTGTAGATTCACTGTAGGATTAACCTACAAGCAGGCATATAAAAATCACTAGCTAATGTGCAAGATGCTTACATAAGCCGCCACAGGCATTTGCCTTGAAAATCAGTGGGGAGGAATGTTATTACTCTAATAATCAGCTCTTGTGTTGTGATGTTTCCTTGATTTACCAACACATCACTACAGCCCTGCATACAAATGCACCGAAATATGACAGTGTCCCCAATAGGGTTGTCACAATATCTCAGTCATTTCTCATGAAACCATTGAGAATCACAATACGAACACTTTTTGTTAACCAAAAAAGCACATCAAAGCGAGCTAATTCATAAGAATCCAGAAAGCAAAACGTAAGGGTTGAGTCATTGTTATTTTTTTTGTATTTTTATTTTATTATATTTTATTTTAAGATTTATTTTTTGGCGTTTTTGCCTTTTATTGATAGGATAGTAGTGAGACAGGAAGCGAAGTGGGAGAGAGGGGGAATGGGATCGGGAAAGGTCCACGAGCCGGGACTCGAACACGGGACGCCCGAAGCGCAATGGCGCTACATGTCGACGCGCTGCCCACGAGGCTATCGTTTTTGGCGTTTTTGCCTTTTATTGATAGGATAGTAGTGAGACAGGAAGCGAAGTGGGAGAGAGGGGGAATGGGATCGGGAAAGGTCCACGAGCCGAGACTCGAACACGGGACGCCCGAAGCGCAATGGCGCTACATGTCGACGCGCTGCCCACGAGGCTATCGGCGACGACGAGTCATTGTTATTTTTAATTTAAAGTGTGTTATTGTATACTTCTATTTAAACTTTGGGTGGAACAAATAATTAATATTTTCTTTATCAGGGCTCCAGACTGCGACCAAATGGTCGCATTTTGTAACCATTTTTTCTGCTGGTGCGAGTAAATTTTGTGTGCGGTCGCACTGGCGCGACCACTGCGTTGTTCAACTCACACTGCCATTTCTGTCACATGTAAGAAACATCAAACGGCAAACGAAACTAAAGCGTAACAAAATTCCGCTACTTGAGCTGCGGACCACGACGCAAACAAACTAGTCAGAGCTCAGAACAGCTTTACTCGGGAACCAAAGTTGATTTCGCGACACTGTTACTGCACAGCGCTGCAAGATCCAGTGAGAAGTGTTTGAATTAGCCGCAGAATGAATAAAGGTTGCTGTGAGATTTACTGAGAAGCATTCAAATTCTGCAGAGAAATCTCTGTTATAAACAGATCAGACAGCACTGATATAGAAAACCAGAAGCAGTAACGCTAACTGTAACCATGGTTTTGTGGCAGAAATAGTCAAATGTTATTACATTATTCATTTCAGGGTTTGTACAGCCTTTTGAGAGAGAAATTTTCTATTAAAATCAAGCAATTTTCAATGACTTACAAGCATTTCACACAACTGTTTCCAGCACTTTAAAGCTCCTAAATGATCCAATTTGAATGTTATTTTCAATGGGGTGACCAAAATATACTGTGGTGAACAAACACTTATGTAAAATTTAAAAAAATACATCAAATCACCATTATAACCAGTAGACAGCACTTATTGGCTTATTAGTCATTAATTTATACTTTTTCCTTTATATGTTGAAATTATAAAATCACTATTATAAAATATAAAATCATCAAGAAATCAGATTTTGTCAGTTTTGCTCTTTTATTTGTTTATGAAGTAAAAAACATCACAGAGTGCTTTGAAAAACAAACTTTCCTTCAATTTGCGACTAAATCATGCATGATCACTGAAGTTGTTGGTCAGTTTCATATAAGACTATAGAAGAATAATGGTACATTTAATAAGAGTACAATATATGTCTTTTCTAAATAAAAATTAGGTTTTGCACATGTTTCTGTTGTTAATAAAATATATTTTGTAAGCTTCCCAACTCAAGCTTAGTGCTTTACTGTCAAATGTGTATAAACATGAAATAAACAAGAAATTAACTTGTAATATTATTAGTAACTGCACTTGTTAATGCAAAACAATAGTAATTTGATCATATCTCTCTGAAATTAAAAGATTACTGCACATTGTAATCTCTATGAGTTAAAGTCTATTTATTATCAAAGCAATTGTCAGTAATGCAGTTAAAATGGGGAAAATATGTGAACGATTGCATTGCAGGCTGATTTAAAGTGTGCCTCTAAATTTTCTGCTTCAGGGGCTACGGTGCTCCTAGTAATAATAGTTAATCTGGAGCCCTGTTTATATGATGACTTTACTGTTCAGAGTAATACCCTTTGGGGGAAAAAAATCTTGGGTCTTGGGAATAAAATGACAATACTGTACCATCAGTACAGTGTAACACTAGTCATCAACATACTGTGACCCTCCATCTGAATGAATTATGTACGCAAGTAGTCACTGGATGCATTTGAGACACGTAATACCAGGTGTAATCTGCATTCTGTCTCGGATCACAAGATTGATGTTGTGAATACCAGGTGTGAGCTGGTACCAGGGAAGCTCGTCCTTGGAAAAGGTTAAATATGGTTTTCCACACATGCATATATGTCCACGCATGTTTATTCACACTCCACTCCACCTCCTCACCACACTATCCTCCCTGTTTCTCTCGCTTTTCTCAGAAACATGTGCCCCTGTTCATGCGTTGCTAGGCAACAGGTAGGGCTGTGACGGTCGCCGTGACAACTGCGTCACCCCACGGTTGTCTACTGCCACCAGCGGTAGTGCACGTGATGTCACGCACTCTATAACAAGCATAATATGAAGTTTTGTATACAAGTGTAATAACAGTAATAGTTGCAAATTGTTTTATTTAGACTAAGTCTATGGTAATTCACAAATTACCTCAAACGCCATATACAGCATTTCCTTTAGATTGTCAGGTTTGAGCGCAGGAAAATACAGTTTATGCATTCAGCAAATACATTTTTTGTTGGGCGATGGACCTTGTTGGGAAACCAAATACTACATCGCCGATCTGGAGCCATCTCCATTCTTGTCACCCATCCGCGTTTGTCCAAGTGTCTTCAGGTTCCCGTGATCGCAAACGCCTGGCTGGTCAGGTTTGGTGAGGCTTTCTCCAAACTGGCCAAATACAAACGAGATAGCGATAAATGAAAGATGTTAACAAGAAATGTGGCAACAATTCCTATTTCAAAGAGAGCGTGTGCAGACGAGGAGTTAATGTGCCCGCTTGCTTGGCGGTGAAACAGTGAAGCGTGTCTACACCGGACACGACACCGCTGCGTTGCAACAGGTTGAGTCTGTCTAGTGTCTACACAGGACATTTGAACTCTGCGTCAGTACCTCATAAATAGGATGAGGCAGTTTACTGTCAGGGATTTGTCATGTCGTGCCGCATCCAGTGTAGCATCACTGATTATAATGAGTTCTATAGTATTTTGTCGTGTCGTGTTGCATGTGAAACAGAGGAGGAGGAGTAGAGCGATAGAGAAAGAGATAAAGACATGTCTCTAGTTAGAGTATAACATGTCCAGAAAGAGGGAGAGTGATGAGTCAGAGTCTCTGGTTTTGAGAACGGATTACACTTTCACCTCGCTGTCAGAAATGAGCGAGTGGCGATCATTGCAGCAAAGCTTGAGCTGTGATTCAAAGTTCCCTCAATTTTACCACACACGGAATTTATGCGCTTTTCTCACATTTTCCATGTTGATTGTGGGGGAAAATCTGTGGAATTCTTTGGAATGCATTTGAAGTCCAAAATTGGAGTTTTGTGGTTTTAGTCTATGTCCGTAAGAAACCCCAATACCAACTATTTCTGACTAGTAATAGCAAGTAACAAATAATTGTTCACAGCTGTGATGTATGGCTTTATTATTAAAAATGTGCTCTTTGATATCTCCCGCTCTTATGTTGCGGCCTTTTTCTGTGTTTATAGGATAAAAACAATTGTGAAGCAATTTTCAATAAATTGAAATGTGGCAAAAATTAGGGCTGGGTTTTAACTCAAATTCCACTATTCGATTCGACTCTGACTCACAAGCTTTCGATACAATTTCCAATTCGATTCAATATCAATTACTTTGGGTACATATCAGGTACAGTACATGCAAAATGTTCTCAAGGGAAAAAAATCTCTCAACTAATGCTGTAAAATATAAATGAGAATCGGTTGGTACTGCGTTACTATAATATTGAAGGTTAAAATTAACTGATTTGTAAATAAATGCTTACATTACACTCAATTAAGTTTTTATAAAGCTACAATTACATAGCCTAATTATATTTCTACTCCAATCCGGTTTTTGAAATATAAACATTTAAGTGGTGGCTGTCATAAAAACTTGATGGATTTATTCATTTAAATTAAATATTGAAGAACAGTCAAAATTATTATGAATGTTATATGGTGCATATAAACCCTCTAACTCTAGCACTCTCTCTTCTCTATTTATATATATATAAAAAACTAACTCTAGCTTTTCTAATCTTTTTGCATTCTATCTATTTGTTTTCTTTTTATTTATTATACAATTATCAAAAGCAAAAAAGGCCTCTAACACTAGTTTGCTCTATTCTTTTTCTATTCTATCTGTTTTTCTTTTTATTTATTATACAATTATCAAAAGCAAAAAAGGCCTCTAACACTAGTTTGCTCTATTCTTTTTCTATTCTATCTGTTTTTCTTTTTATTTATTATATAATTAAAAAAAAAAACTTGCTACGTGTACTGCGTTAAGCTAACTGAGACTTGTTATAGCACTTGCATATCATTGCTCTTTTGTTGATTTTGATTGCTTCCATTGTCCTCATTTGTAAGTCGCTTTGGATAAAAGCGTCTGCTAAATGACTAAATGTAATGTAAATGCATATATTTAGCAAAATGCTCCTCTCTGGAGTTAATTTTTCAGGCTGACTAACGAGTTTGTGGTCACTGAATGTTTTTTTCTGAGGCAAATGTGGTTTCATGACATTGTTTACAAGCCGTTATATTGACATCTTTGCGTGGTTAAAACACCGAAATCCGTATCCTGTCTTATATAATCGCATGTAATCAGTAAGTTGTACTCTTTCTTTTAACATGCCTTCGGATGTTTATTCATGTTTGTTTCGTGCTGAAACTGGTATTAAAACAGAGGAAATGATCCATTCACTTGCGCTTCTCATTGCCACTTCTCTTGAACTGAGGCCCTACAGCGATCTGTCTCTCCACATTAAACAGTGCCAAAACTGCATTTATTGTTTGAATTCTGTAATAAAATGGTAAGAATTTGAAATCTGAGACTTCAAAAGTAACCAAGCACAAAGTTTATTGCGATTAATTGAATGGTAGGTGTGTTACAGTGTTCCGTTCATTAACTGAAAACAGGCTAGACAAATCGATTCTTGGGATTTAATCATTAAAATTATTAAAATTAGATAAATTAATAAAAATTAGAATCAATATTTTTTCTACTGAGCCATTCCTTGCATTTCTGAAGGCGCAGCTTCCATTTGGGCCTACTCATTAACAGCTACACATTCCCAGAATATCACTGCTATTCCTTCAGCACTCCTCCCGCTACAGCACGGCCATCTCTCTCGCTGTTGTTTTTTTTTTTTTTAAGGAAAAACAGCAGCATGAATGCATACACATATACAGCCTCCTCACGTCAATGTGGAATAATAAAGGGTGACTGCAGGAAGAAAAGCACGGCCTGCCGCCTCTCTCCTCCACTTGTTTGTCTTCTTTCCTCTCGGCACAAAAGCCTCTAATCAAATGAATTGGTGTGGGTCAGGGGCTGCTCAGCCAACCCCATCCCGCCGTTGCCTGGAAACGGCAATGGGCCCGGCTGGCCTCTGCAGTGTTCTATTTGCACACCAAACAGGGCTCGCCGCCGCGGCCGCTCTTATATGAAATGTAAATAGGTTGTTATAGTACCACAGCAGAGAACGAGCGTGCCACGCCTCAGAGCTCCATTCATTAAGCTGCTCTCAGCAACACCTGGGAACCATCAAGCCTCCATCATGGCCCTCGTTATACCCCACACATCTCCATGTTCCTGATGCAACCATCACGTGCGCACGTCCTATGCGTCAAAACTTCACGATTATTGTTATTGTTAGTTCTTTTATTTTCAGTGTACTTTTGCTTACAGCTGATTGGTCTGTGGTTTGTGAATATTTCTGAGATGAGGACGTGTGGACAGCCTCAAGCTATTGTGACTCCACTGTAGACGTGGTGAAAGAAGCCTGAGCTAATGTGATGTACATAAACACACACAGTCTTTTCCACTCAGAGACAGCTGCACTAAATGCCAGTGGACGTGATGACAGCACCCTACGTTACCGTGGTGCAGAGCTAGGGGGTTGTGGGCTCTTTCATCTCAGCAGGAGGCACTGTTACCAAAGCAGCCCATAATAGTCATACTGTGCAGCAGCGATTGTATGAGGAATGAGGAAGAACTGGACTGAGGCTTCCTGTGGCAACACACTGTGATGGCCCTGTTTGACCGTAGAGAGAGGATTGCTACAGTAAAGGAGAGGAGAGGTCCTATTGATCAATGGACGGAGAGATATTTGTTTGGGCTGAGAGTTCAGGTGCAAAGTCATTTATTCTCTGTGTCTCACCAACCATGCTGACAGTTTATAGATTTTGCCAACAAGAAATGGCTGGATATGCTTTAATGACCATATACGATCACCTGTGCTTACGTAAAATAACTAGAATATGTAAGGCGATTCGATTTTGATTCACAAGCTTGGGATTTCTGTTCAATTCTAGTCTTTATTTAATTGGATTCTGTATCTGTTCATTTTGGATATATCAAGTACATGTCAGTGTTTATTAAATATCTCAAACTATACATGGAACCATCACATGAATCATGAATCATTACTATAAAATTGAAAGTAAAAATGGAATGAATAGGTAATATTGTCCATATTTAGTAATATGCTTCTCTGTAGACTTTTTATAGCTGTAGAATTTTTATAGCTGACTATTAGAGATGCACCGATTGCAATTTTCTTGGCCGATTCCGATTTCCGATTTTTTGTTAGTGTGATCTGCCGATACTGATTTTTGCCGATTCCGATTTTCTTTCTAAGAACTATAATTGACAGCATATACAAACAAAAATCTACTTTTCTTCAACGCAAAGTTTTATTTTCATAAAAAAACACAAGTAAAAAGTCAGTAATAAAATAAGAACAAATAAAAAAAATTGCAAACAACAGCACAAATAAATGCAATAGAACAAAGAGAGCTATGAAACTTTTTGAAACTATGAAAAGTTTTTCAGGTTAAGTTTTTATTCAGTTAAGAAATACTACAGAAATTAAAGTAATCAAATGTAAAATAACACT
>NW_015664459.1:2134469-2138223 GCF_001515625.1 Sinocyclocheilus rhinocerous
TTTGTCTTTTGTTCTTTGATTAACATGACAGACAGCAGCATAAATATTGGACTACGGTCCCTTTAATAGTTTATCCACGGACCCAATATACTGTTACACAACATACTTTCACAACTATTTAACGTTCCAAGACTGACTGTGTTTAACTGGATACTCGCCAAAACGGGCATTTTGACAATTATTTATGTATTTGAACGTTTTAGCGCAGTTAGCCACTCATTTTGGTATTTGTGGCTCACAAGCTGTTTGAGACTGAGCGCGGATTGTGCTCTGCTGACGTTATTTCCTGTGCCGCTGGTAACAAAACGGATCGGCTCGAAATCGGAAAGAAGTGAGACTGACTGGCCGATCACCGATCTGGGCCGATCATGAGGAAAATCGGCCGATTCCGATCCCTGGCCGATCGATTGGTGCATCTCTACTGACTATTAAGCTATGTTCATTGAATGCCTTTTCTGAGATAAATGTAAAGTTACATGACATTGCTTGCAAGCTATTTCACTGATATCTTTTCATGGTTCAAATACTGATGAAATGATTACATGATACATTTTAATAAAATGTATTGTATCTTAAAGTGTGCCAAAACGGTATTTGTTTAAGTTTTTTATTAAAATTGTAAGAATTTAGAATCTGAGACTTTGTTTTATGTCAAAAGTAACAAAGCACAAAGTTAACTGTGATTTCTTGAATAGGATGTGCATAAAAAATTATGTTTAGTGAAGTTGTATTCAAACTAAAAACTGCATAGACTAAAAAATGTATTCTGGTATTCGGTATTTAAGAATCAATATTGGTTCATCAACATGAAAATCAGTTAAAATCAAGAAATCAACCCAGCACTAATCATGTGCCACATCAGAGCAGGTTCTGCAGGCCTGACAGTGGCTCTGTTTACATGCAACCAAATAATCCATTTGTAATCGGATTGACCGCTCAATCGGACTGAAAAACCTGCATGTAAACACCTTAATCGATCCGATTGAGCTCGATCCGATTGAATCTATATTTGTGCAGTGTGCGCATGTAAAAAAAAATCAAATACGATTTGAAGCTTGTGACATATAAACACGCACATCAACCCGATCACTTTCTTTAGCGTTCATGTAAACAACACATTCAGATTCATCAGTCGGAATGAATTCAGTCCCATTGAACCAAAAATTGTGCATGTAAATGTAGCCAATGACACAGCAAAGCCCCATCTCACACATGAGAATACTGACTTGTTTGAACATAGAAACGGACAGCATACCTGCTTTGCATTTAGTCTTTCCTGGCAACACTTGTAGATCTGGTGATACTACATTTGTGTCAGTGTGTCATGCAGCAGATCATTTTTTATTTTTATGAATTAGTCATTTTCTTGTCATCATTTTGTTTTCCATTAGAGAACAGTCATGCTATTCTGTTTTCCTAACCAAATCTGTGTAGTATGCACATGTGCTTGTGACAGGGGCCATCGGGGCCGGTGGAAGCAGGAGATTAGAGGGAGCTTTGTGTTCCCGGCTGAGCAAAGGCAGGACTGCACCGTCAGCAGGCAGGAGGAAGCTGTCTAAGCACTGGTCGGCTGACCCAGGGTCAGCCTCAGCAAACTGAGAGGCCTACATTCCTCCCAGATTAATCCCATGACCCAGAACCAGCCATTCACTAACAAGGCCTGTCTATCTGCCCATCAGCTAGCGTGAAAAATGAAACCGGTTGAACCTGTACGTGTAGCCTTTGATTGCTCTTATTAAAGACTGGAGTTGTTGCAATAGCACCATTTTAGTAGTCAATACCACATTTATTAGTAAATCACAATTGTGTAATTGAAAGAAACCAGATACTGCAGCCTCTGACACTGCAGTACCAACTAAAGTACTGGTAATAACTCCAACCTGCAACTTATACATACTTTTTAACAAATCTCAACTGTCATAATTTATGCTATATTATTACAGGTCTAATATAAGACATTTCACAGTTGAAACCTATACAACAAAATTTCATTTGGAAACCCAGTTGTAAGTAGATATAGCATAAGTCTAATCAACATGTAAGATATGCAGCTTGTTGCTGTGCCTGGTTAGGACATGTCAACTTTTTCCACTCTATACAGTCTAGAAAATGGAGATTTGCCTTGGTGAAAGTCTTTGCACAGTCTGCTAGGGTCCAGGAGTATGCGAGACCCCTGCAGGGAATATGTACAAACTTGCACACACTGCTGTTGTGTGGTTGTGCTGCAGGAAACGGATGCAGGGACATGTCAGTAAGCCTGGGCCTTGTGCCGTCTGCTCCAGCTACAGTAGAGTACAGTGCTAAAAGTAGACCTTATGTGATGAATTACAGCTGGCTGCGGGCAAAAAAAAAAAAACCCGCTTTGTCTGACACAAGCACCCACACTGATGGCAGATGCGCAGCAGCTTTTGATTGGGGTGGAAAGCAGAGGAAATGAGCCGTGTTTCTGGAATGGATGTTATTGTGTTTCTTCTCTGGGTGCCGTTCCTGTGTGTGTGTGTGTGTGTGTGTGTGTGCATTTCTTTTCCTGCATTAATGCTTGCAGAACACAGTTCAGAAGCAGGGTGCACACAAATGTACATTCTACATTATGCTCTGTGCATTCATGTACATTAGGGGTGGGAGAAAAAATCGATCCATCGATGCATCGTGATTCTCTCTCCAACGATTCTGGATCGATTCTGAGAATTTCAGAATCGATTCTGAGCTTAGTGTTAACCAGTTACGCGATGATGCTGAGTTTGCTTTAGAAACACTCGTATTCTGCTTGCCTCCAATTCCTCACACACATGCACCACTCGAACCTTCTGTAAAATAATCTTTCATAAAGTTCGGAAAGGTTGAAGCAAATTACAAGGACATTCGCGGGCTTCATTGCACCGGATTCGCTGTGAGAGACGCGCGCTTTGTTTGTTACACTTGAAGTGTGCGGTCTCGCCCGTCTGTATTTTCCTTACAAATGCTCTACGAAGTCATCATTTATGTGGTTCCTGTGTGTGTGTGTGTGTGTGTGTGTGTGCATTTCTTTTCCTGCATTAATGCTTGCAGAACACAGTTCAGAAGCAGGGTGCACACAAATGTACATTCTACATTATGCTCTGTGCATTCATGTACATTAGGGGTGGGAGAAAAAATCGATCCATCGATGCATCGTGATTCTCTCTCCAACGATTCTGGATCTGAAGTGTGCGGTCTCGCCCGTCGGTATTTTCCTGCTCTACAAAGTCATCATTTATGTGGTTTGGAATGCAGAGGACTTATATATTTAAAATATGACCCTCACTAACAGAAGGCTGCTTTCAATTTCAAATGCTGACGCGCGCTTTGTTTGTGAAGACTGCTCGCGCACGCGGCTGAGCGCGACTCCGTGTAAGTGGTTTAATGCACTTGCGTCTCAAAATGGTTTTATGACGCAATATAATTTTCTCTTTTGTTGGACAACAGGTTTAGAAATGCTTCTCATTGCAAGTCATTACAAGGGAAGTTTAGCTTTGGTAGGGTGACCATATTTTAGTTTTTCAAAAAGAGGACAGTAGGGGGCGGGTTCGTGGGCGGGGCTTCACCTAACATCATAAGTAGCAAGTTTTGTTTTTTTTTTGCTTATTTTGTTTTTATAATAAATAAAAATAAAACCAGTAGAAAGAATAGAAAAAGAATAGATAATGCAAGTGTTAGAAGGTCTTTATTTATAATAAATAAAAAGAAAATAAGTAGAAAGAATAGAGAATGCTAGTGTTAGAGGCTCTTCTTTCTT
>NW_015664459.1:2138256-2148186 GCF_001515625.1 Sinocyclocheilus rhinocerous
GTGTTTTCAGCCATTTCTTGAAAATATTGAGGTACTCAGCTGCTTGATTGAGTTGGGCAGGTCATTCCACCAGGAGGGAAGAACAGTTAATGTAGAAGTCCATGAAAGTTATATCATAGGTAGAATGCAAAATGTTTCAATACAAGCATTTCAGTCAAATGTAATTTATGCAATATTTCAAACCTTTAACCCACTTGGGAAAATCAACCCATGACAACAGTTTAAAAGTAGTCCAATTCTGTGGAAAAAACGCGGACTTGGTAACCCTGCATCCAACAAGAGCTGCAGGAGTCAGCTTTGACTGATCACAGGCCGAGAATAAGGAGAGATGACTGACAAGACCATCCTGGAGTATTTGCTGCTCAACAGATCCTGAGCTCATTGACAAATATCTGATCTTGTAAGATGTGCTCCCTTTACACAGAGTGCGTGTGATCAGACAACGAACAAAAGAGTAAAAAAAGAGCTGCGTCACAGCGCATATCAAAAGCTCCCGTATCGGTTCTGTTTTCAGTACTGGAGAATAAAAGATACATTCTTAGATGTTTTTGTTAGTACGTGAACGTTATCTTACACATTTTATCTCCCCAACAGATTAATTTGAAATAAGTTTATAATGCATGTTGGCTATTCCCAATTCAGAAGAGCGCACACACAGCCTGTGTCTGTGAATGCTTCTCATACTCGCTCCTCTCTGCCCCACGCGGCGCGAATCCCGCGTCACGGACGAGCCGTTCACGCTTGCCGCACTCACGCAGCCTGTCTCGTAATGCTCGTTTATACTCGCACCCGGCTCCGCACCGCAAGTCTTCACGAGCGCATCTGGCAGTATGGATGAGGCTTGACGCACGCGCGCAACCTGTGTCGACTCGCGCCTGGCTCCGCGTTTAAAACGAATGTAAATTCAGTCTAACTGCTTGCTAATTTCACTTGGATGAAATGAAACATTCAGCACATTTTCCACTTGTTCTTAAAATCCCAAATACTTAAAATTAATAAATCAGCCTATGTAACATATGTAATACTTTAATAATTGACTTAAGAAATACAGTTCTTTATTTATAAAAAATAAACAAATATTTTCTGTGAAATTCAGTAATTAAGTTAATTCTGTAAAAGTAGTTATACCATTATAATCTTGCCTGCTGAAAAAAAAAACCAATAGAACCCCTCCCAAAACACAATAAAAATTTTTTATGGATTTCAGGGTTATAATGGGAATTGTATTGGTTTTAATGTAACCTATAATGTGGTGTCTATTTGATGGATTCTATTGGTGGGATGTAATCTGGCAGATGGCAACCAATAGAACAACAGTAATTCCTATTGGAATAATGCCCAAAACAAAAAATAATTTTGTAATGGTTTAATGGAAACTATAAGAATTTCTGTGATAGTTTCTATTATTTTTTTCAGCAGGGTAATGATACCCATACTGTGCTGCACATTATTGGCAATATTGAGCTGAAGCTTGACTTTGCAAATTTAAAATCGCAAATCAAATCGCAATCGCAATATCTGTCAAAAAAATCGCAATTTGATATTTTGCCCCCAAATCGCACAGCCCTACTTCCCAGGATATCTGCCAGCCCACCCTTCTATAACTGTCAAGAACCGGGCCTGTTTTGAAGTTATATTAGCTTAAAATTCTTAACATACAACTGTTTTAATTATTTTTTTGTAATTATTTTTAAAAAGTACTTAATTACTTATGTAAGGATATGTAAATGTAAGGATTTTAAGATTCTCAAGTCGGTAAACTAATTAATTAATAAGGGGGGGAAAAGTAGATCAAGAATCGTTCTGGAATCGGATCGTGACTCCCAGAATCGGAATCGGATCGGATCATGAGGTGACTAAAGATTCCCACCCCTAATGTACATACATGTTCTGTATTTGCGTTCAGAGCGGACTTTATGTACTCGCGTTGTTTTTGGAGATTTGTTGGCTGTTCCCTCCTGCCAGTTGAACTGTGGGATCTCACAGCTAACATATAGAAATAGTTGAATGGCCTGTGGTTGTTTTGATCTTAAAGCAGACCTGTGTGGGCCTGTATTGTTCTAGAACTTGCATCGACCTACTTTAGGGTACAAGCATGTCTGGGTTTGTGTGTCTGTTCCACACCACATTTGTTTATCCCCATTAGAACCTGACCTTTCGACCACTTTGAGGTGTGGAACTGCTTTGGGGTGAGGATGGGGTGTGGGAGACATGCCTGAATAACAGAAGAGCAGTATTACTCTCTGTCTGCATGCGCGTGCGGTATGTTAGCTGAAGATATAAATAGCTGTCTTTGAATTGGAGGGCAGGAGAGAGATGACTGTGGCGCCAGAGTAGTGGTGAGTGCCAGTTTTCCTGGAGAAGAGAAGGCAATGGGCAGCCCTGCGTGTCACAAAACTAAAACATGCATTATGGAGCTGGGGACGATTATAGTATACAGCTGCCCTCACATTAATCCTTGATGTTCAGCATATACTAATATTTGTTCAAGGGTGGTGTAGAGATGATCCAAGCATTATTACCTGTACAAATCTTGGTTGAATTTCACTAGATCTCTGTTGAGGGTCACCTGTCTTTTGCACTTTGACAACATTTGGGTGTGATGCAATGCATTTTTTGGTTAGTAAGGCTTGCAGTACAATAGATTGCTGTGCGAAAGGCTTTTAAATGACGTCGCTTGCAAATTCCATGTATTTTATGAAGGTAGTTTGTCTCCAAAGTGAACCCACATGCTTTATTTAAATTACGACGGGGCATCTTGAATCTACAGTCGTGCTGTGGGAATGTTTAGCATAAAAATTGCTCCCAAATGAGGAGAAAAAGATGAGTCTGCTGTCTTAGAGATTAAACAAAAGCATTTGTTCTAAATACCATACCACTGTCAAAGCCTTGATGCAAAAACTTTCATTGCATCAATATCGGCTGTCTGTCCAGTAAGTTCAAAATACTATAACGAATTGATTTTTTTTTTCTTTCTAATCTCTTGCAGCAGCCATCTCCACCCTGCAGTACTAATGAATTGCAGTGCACTTGCACGCTCTGCACTCAGTCACTTTAGTGTTTTTATATCTTCATCTTATCGTTTTGCCGGTAGCTCTGATCTGTGTGTACGTGACAGTGTCCGGGTTGTTTTTTTGTTTATTAGCTTCAGAATCACCGTGCAGAGCTTAATTTTTGTATTGTGTATTATAAACGAGAGAAAAGATTTGTATTCCAGAAATTGACTGAATTCTGTTGGTATTTAAAGGTGTTGCTTGAATTTGCAAATACCTGGGGTTTATGGAAATGCTATCAAAGCCAGACAACATTAAAATCTTGATGGTGTTTGCAATTGTTTTCTTGCTTGACTGGATCAAATGCATTCTGGGGAATGGTGCAAATTCTTGAACCGTGTTGCATTTAAAACATATATTGAATGTGTCATTTATCCTTATGAAAAGACTCAAGTCATTTAGGTTGCTTAACAGTTATCTACCATGAATTGCAGATCAATGTTTTCAGATGAACTGGTCTACCTCACAATGGGAAAAAAATAATGCAATTTGTTGGCTGAGGGGCTGTCAAGTATATGAAATTTTGACTGGCAATTGTGGTGGCAACTGATTTTATAGCAAATTCTGAAATGTTCATGTCAGTTACAGTGTACCTGGTCATTTTTATTATAAACTTAATGTTTTATTAAAATGTGCGATTTATAATGTAGGTTTTTGTTTTGTTTTTAAAACAGAATATTATAATTTTGTTAGAGAATTTTATGTTATTGAAAAAGATTACTAAGTAGTAATATTTGTGCCATAATTTATTCACTTTCATGTGTCATTTTACTGTTAAAATCCCGGTGTCTTTCACATGAAGACCTTTGTGTTTCTGTGTGTAATTGGCAATGGTTTTTTAATGTGCCTTCATTCCAAACCGAATGCTGTCATCACCTCTGTATCATAGCATGTAATTTGTTTATATGGTCATTTGTAAATGCCGGAAATGTTTATTACACAAATGAGAAGTGAAAATAAAATGCAGCCAGATGCCAATATGCTTGTAATTTGAAATGTACTCTGGTCACTGTTATATCAAATAAACATGATCAGTTGATTTTGTAACAACTGTGACTCTAACTCTAGTTTGATAGATTTTCTGATGACTGTTTGTTTTTACTATTCAGTTCTTGCATCCATCTAACAGGTTGACTGGTTGTATATAGAACATTAACAGACATCATTTCTTTCAGAAAATGAGATCAGTACATGCATGTTCTGAGATCAGTACATAAATGCTATTTGTTTTTGAAGATCTGTTGCTTTAAAGGGCTTTGAGAATGGGCAGTTGAGTAAAAATGGGAAAAAAATAGAGAACTTAGTGTGCTGAGTGAAATGTCATAAAGGAGATTGACAGTAAAGTGCTAATGTGTCCTTCCCTCTCTCTGTCTCACAGACGGTCGATGACGATGCGATGGAAGCGTGAATGAGGTTTGGCGTGGCAATAGCTGAACGATGCCCAAGGGTGGGGGTTCTAAAACCCCCCAGCTGGAGGACTTCCCATCCAACACCGACATGGTGGAAAAGCAGGGTGGGAAGAAGGTGAGGAAAATTGCTTTTATATCAAATGCACACACACTCTGCTGGTATAACTGCCTATAACCTTTCCAAGCAGTCAAGTAACAACCCTTCGGATAGTTTTTATCCTAAATCTTTTCTTAAGAGCTACATAAACTATTGCACTGTATTGTTGTGCTTATTTCAGCATTCAGACCATGAGTGGGCGTCTTTTATTTGTTTTTATACAATCAAAACATTTTAGTAAGAGTCAAAGTCAATATATGATACTAACTAATCATAATACACTAATAGTACACATCACTGTGATGTCTATATGTTGTGTTTTCATAAACCATTTTTGTAACCATTTTTATTTAAGATGGTCAAGGAGCTTAAAACCCATTGCTCTCTATAGCACCTAACTGGGTAATGTCATCATTAATAGATATTATTTTACTAGATGCACTACTTTAGATTTTTTTATGTTCTTTTTTTTTATATAAGTCTCTTCTGCTCACCAAGCCTGCATTTATTTGATTCAAAGTACAGCAAAAACAGTAAAATTTTGAAATATTTTTACTATTTAAAATAACTTTTCTATGTGAATATATTTTAAAATGTAATTTATTCCTGATTTCAAAGCTGAATTTTTAGCATCATTACTCCAGTCACATCCTTCAGAAAGCATTCTAATATTCTGATTTGCAAGAACATTTATTATTATTATTAAAATTTATTATTATTGAAAACAGCTTAGTATACATTTTTTTCAGGTTTCTTTGATGAATAGAAAGTTCAGAAGAACAGCATTTATCTATTTATTTATAGAAATCTTTTGTAACATTATAAATGCCTTTATCATCACTTTTGTGTTAGCACATCCTTGCTAAATAAAAGTATTAATTTCTATAATTTTTTCCCCAAAAAAAGTTATAATTATTCCAAGCTTTTGAATGGTATAGAGTGTATAATGTTACAAAATATTTTTATTTCAGATAAATGCTGATCTTTCTATTCATCAAAGAAGCCTGAAAAAAATGTATTCAACTGTTTTAAATATTGATAATAATAATAATAATAATAATAAATGTTTCTTGAACAGCAAATCAGCATATTAGAATGATTTCTGAAGGCTCATGTGATACTGAAGACTGGAGTAATGATGCTGAAAATTCATCTTTGATCACATTAATAAATTATATTTTAAAATATATTCAAATAGAAAGCAGTTATTTTAAATAGTTCACAATATTACTGCTTTTGCTGTATTTTGCATCAAATAAATGCAGGCTTGGTGAGCAGAAGAGAATTCTTTAAAAACATTACTGTTCAAAAACTTTTGACTGGTAGTGTATATTTGGTTTGTGAAGTTTCTTGTGTAAATTTACATGGATTGTGTCCCCAAATGCTGTTTATTGGACAATACAGACTTTTTACTGTTTGCAATTTGATTTAGTTCAGAAATTCTGATGTTATTTGTCTAGGCCATGCTGTTTTTCCTGTGTCTTGTGTGCTGTGTACTCTTGCTTTTGGGCTGAATATGTCTGATTTTGATATTTCATAATGCTACAGCTGTAATATAAGCACATCACCTTATACCCCAACATCGCAAAACTAAACTGTGAGAATATGGCAATCCTTTGTTAAGAGACTTAATCGTCTTGAGGGTTTTCAACATGTTGTTTAATGAGATTCACTGGCGTCCATCCCAGTATTGGTAAATGCAGGCAAAACAACAAAACCAACATCAAAATAGCACTCAATATACAGCTGTAGATTGTATTCTACTGTGTTAAGCAGGAAATCACTGTGGAAATGTAGTCTGGGATTGTATAAAAACAATGCATAAATTAAGAGGCATTTGATGCCATAAGTGTTTTTGAATCTGAGGGGTCAGTGTTTTGGTGCAAGACAAGCCAGAGATAGTGAAGAGTTTATGGCCCAGATGGTGTGTGTATGTACATCATTCTGTGTAGTATTGCATCAGACTCTGCGAGGGGGAGGGAGCGAGCGTGTGAGCGGACGAGGAAGAGTGAAATCATTGCTAGGAGACCAGCAAGTAAACAGGGCTGCTCACACAGATGGTTTTAGAGAAAGGCAGTGAAAGATTTTACTTGATTTAGCTTCGGTTTCTCTACGTGCTGTAAGAAAGCCTGCTCTCATCTATCTATCTCTCTCTCTCTCTCTCTCTCTCTGTCTGTCTCTGGCTCATTGTGTTTTCATATCTCTTTGAGCTCAGTTCTTGGGGGCAGATATTGTCTTTGTGTGTGTGCGCGTGTGTGTTTGCACTTGGATGACATCATAGTCTCATGACAGAGGGGGATGTGGGCTGGACGGAGAGGCTCTTGCAGTAGAAACAGCTCTACGCTGCATTCAGCTTTAGCTTTATCACTGTACTAAGAGCTCTTTAATTAGCCTTCATTAGCACTGCCAGTAGCAGACAGCCCCAGCTGCTTCAGTCCAACTTCCTCTTCCAACAGTCAGCCCATCGCTTATGTACATTCATGGAGTTTTATTATTTGTACAACCATGTATGTTTTTTTTTTTTAAAGAAGGGATCTGATTAAAATTTTAATTTCTCTTTTAGTTTGTTCTTTGTTTATTTTATAATACCTTCTGTTACAGATTTCAGCTACTCTCAGCTCCATTTAATACATTTTTCTGTAGATGTTGCCCCACTATCAGCATGGAAAATGTGGGAGAAGATTCCATTTAGGCCTAGTTGTACAGTAATAATAGGAAAGCACAGGCAGTATGGAAATATCCTGTATTCGTTACGTAGGCTGGTGTGTGTGTGTTTTTAGTCTGGAAGAATTTTTTGCTAAATTGGCTGTATTTGAGATCTGAATATTGAATGTTTTTGATGATGGGCTTTTGGCAGGACTGGGTGTGTGCAGCTTTGAAGAGGCTTGTTGAGGTGGGGGTTTTGATGGGTTCCAGTTGTTGATGTGAAGGGTCTGGAACAGTTTCAAAGCCCTCCTCTCACATGTCTTATATAGAATGTCTTGCTTAAAGTAAAGTAAAGATAATGTACATAATGTATGAAGCTTGTGTAGTTGTATATTCTGCATCAGTTTGTGACAGCAATATTTGTCCCAGAGCACTGTTATCAGCCCTTACTCTGAGCTAAATCATTTGAGATACTGTTATTTGCTGTTTCCTACTAAACTTGCACTATTTCCCATGTTCCCCTAGGATAAAGACAAAGGCTCTTCAAACAAGACTCCTAAACTGGATCACAGCGATGGTGTCAAAGAGATGAAAGAGAAAGCTCCTAAGAGGAAGCTGCCCTTCACCGTCGGAGCCAATGGAGATCAGAAAGATTCTGATTCGGGTAAGGGGGGCGGGGCCAGCACGTAGCACAGAACTGTGGGTAACAGGATGTGTGTGAGTGTTTGTGTGTAGGCTACTGTTGTTGTTTTTCTTCAGTAATGTGTGCCGGATGATAGAAGTGCTGATGGAGAAACCATTAGTCCTGTAATTGGAAATTTGTTGGATATGACATGCTGAGAAGGGTGAGATATCATACTCTTTTATTTATAGGGATCTTTTGATGTAGTTCAGCCTGGATCATTATCATTTTTGTTCAAGTATTTCATTTGATCCTAACTTAATGTGGGAGTTTACGGCAAGCGGCACTGTTATGTTGCAATTTGGCTAGTTTTTCCATTTGTTGTTGTGTTTTTTAGCTTGTGTAGAAAGACAGTGGTTTGAATGTATTTTGAGTTGTGTGGTTTGTTTTATGGCTGTAATTTCTGCATGTTTTTGAGAAAAGAGAACCCCCTCTCTTTTGAGACGTGGCTGTAAGGCGTGAAATCTTGCCCATTTTCTCTCTCATCAGACAATGCCTGAAGGGCTCATTGTAATGCTAATAGGGGGTGTGGTCACGTCCATTCTTTGATTGGCCTGTCTCTATGTTGGTCTCTCTTTCTCTGTCCAATTCCAACCCTTATTTTGCTCTAAACACTTAAGTGGAGTATTGCTTCTCCATTTGTTTTATCTATTAATAAGAAATCCATTGAATGTTCCTTCAGATTTTTTAGAATTCAGAGATTCAAATCCTCACTATTAGGCCATGCAATTGCAGCTACAGTGTCTGTGAAGATAGCTTGGATTTTGTTGCATGTTTTATGCTGCATCATTGTCTGTTCCTAATGGAATCTGTCCAGCTCTTGGCTGTACTCCAGCTCATGCACCCTTACTGGGACTTTTGGATGTAGTTGAGCTGCTCTCTCCATGGTCTCCTCCCCCAGTTGGAAGGTTTCCAGTACAGGACTAGTTAGATCTTTGTTCCATTACCGCAATGAGCTCACACAAACACCCTTTCGGCTGCTGCTGAAAGCTGGATGTGCATTTAACATTTTACTACAATGGGAGCTTTTTAATTATTAAGCATTAGCAGTCACTACGAAAGCCATTATTAACTCAGTCCTGGCCGGAATGAAATAGAAAGGAAGTTGTTAGGGTTGGGCGATATAGCTAAAGAATTTTGACGATAATCGATACATTAATATTTTTCCATTTGTTCTCAAATTTGAAAAGGTGTGGGTTCATGAAATAAAACATGATCTGGATAGAACAGCTGTTGTTACGAAGTACATACCAGTTGCAAAATCAACACTAGTTAAAAGAAATCTATACATAGTAATGGCTTATTGCTTTTTACTAAATGAAAGCAAAATGAACATTTAAAATCAATGAAATATAAATATATGAACATTTTTGGATTCAGTCCCACATTTAATTATGGTTAATCTATGAACTTTGCATTGTGTAGCTAACAGCATGAAAAACGAAGCTTATTCAAATTGTGTATGTTATAAACAAAAAAAACGGGTAAAGAGTGCTCCCTGCACTCTAGCGAAAACAACCATTATAGTGTTGAAGTTGTCTACACTGCACAATGAATATCTTATTTTCATCATATAAATCAGTGCATGTGCCACTGACTAAATAAAACACCTCTGATTTGGTACTGCATTCATTGCGATTGGCGCTGATTGACTACAGTGCTCACCGCTGTTAAACGTGTTGTAAATGGAAACCTTTGACGCTCTTCATAGAGCGTTCACATATATGCACAGAGACATTTGCTTTCTTGATTTAAGACGAGTCAAACTGGCTTACTGTCTTTAAGATAAACTTTACACAGTATTGTGATGTACACATTATTCCATAATTTTATATCGTCAGCAAAGATATCGCAATATCTCTAATCCGATGTATCGCCTAGCCCTACTGTAAAAAATGACCGTGAATTTAACGGTAAAAGACTGTAAAAATGCTACAGTAAAAACCTGTTAAATGGTTAACGGTAAATTCCCCTACTATATACGGTGAAAAACTGTATCGGACATTACATGTATTGGACATTAATTTTACGGTAGTATACCGT